>NC_139631.1:43159611-43229611 GCF_964638095.1 Poromitra crassiceps | reverse complement strand
CTCAACAATTGTGCCAAGATAACCTGATATTGTTTTTTGACATAGGCTACTTCAGAATACACCAAATACATAAAGAAGGTCTGTCTGATGGCATTTATTAGTTTCTGTTTCTGACTCTAGAAAAGTGGGAAAAACTGTAAAATTCCTCCAAACTACTGTATCTCTGAACTATCTGTTTCAAAACACAATAATGTTTTTCCTCATGTCTAAGGTCTCCCATTATGTGAAATGGATTATTGTATGAAAAATATTTTACTACAAAAATGGTTAAATTGATAGATATTGTTATAGGCTACACCCCAAAACTAAAAAATAACCTAAATATAGCCTGTCCATAATGTGGGTTGAGACACATAAACTCATGAGAGCTTTCAGACTTGACGTGCTAGCAGTCAGAAAGCTGCTTAATTTAACTTGGTGTGAATATCTTATGGCATGTAGGAAATATAGACCTATGGACATATGCCTAAAATAAGCGGAAATGTAAAAAATGAATATCTATGCTGAATGTACTCATCTACTTTGTAATAACTCTGTTGTAGAAACACCAATGTGGACTTGTTGGAAAGGTGTGGTTGTGCTGAATCCAGCAATATCACAGGTGTAAATATACTGTAGCATAATCAGGGAGGAAGATCACTAGTCTAAATGTATGGGGTGTCCCAAATGAAAGAAAATGAAACATCAAAGACATGAAACATTTGATGACTCTAGTTCATTTGCATTTCACCTCAGACAAGACAACGCTGCTTTCAAGACTGACATTTACCTAGATTTGCTAGAAAGATGAGCATTATTTCATCTTTTCGCCAACTAGTGCACTGCTAGATGATGTCACTAGGTTGACTGTACAGTAGTAAGGATTTTGAACATTTTGATGAATCAAAACAACCACAATCCATTCAGAAACACAACAGCTGCTGTGAGCCTGTTAGAATTCAAAATCCTGTACCAACATTTCTACCAGCCTGTACTCCACTACTGTTCTCTCCTGCACTGTACAGTCAACCTTGTGACATCATCATGCAGTGTCCTAGTTGGCCATCTGGTGTTGGTGCTGTTAACCTTTCTTCTTTCTCTACCTAGATTTGCTTGAAAGGTTAACAATACTCACTATGTTTACATGCACTTAAAAAAATCTAATTATTACGTTAGTCCGCCTAAAACCGGACTTTTGAAATGCATGTAAACATGTTAGCTCGACTGAAATCGAAGTTATAAAAGTCTGGCTAACACATACAGTAACATTCTTTGACCCCGGAAGTCAAACAACGTGTAAAACTGTTATGTTAGCAGCCAGGGAGCGTTTAGCTAAAGCTAAATGTGAAGTTTGTTGATGTAGAGCTAATTCTGTCTAGAAAAAATATTTTTTTAATGGAATATCTTAGTTTCAACTGTATTGAGCTCACAAGGGGCAGCTTTGTGTTACCTGACCATCCCTGCGTTTGAACGGTTTATCGGCGCTCTCTCTCTCCACATAAACACAACCTCACTCGACCACATAAACACAGAACACAGCAAAACAATGTCCTATCACTAAAATACACACAGGGTGAAACGTCTCTCAACATAAACACACTGCCAGTGCCACAGTATTATATGGGCCAGAAGTGATCATTTTGAGGGGAAACGTTTGTATAATTATATCATCTTTTTTAATGAAATAGCTGCATTATTAAGAGACTTGCTGCTACCAATTGTTAGAATTGGTGGAGCCTGCAGGGAAAGAGTGATTATCGCCACCTATCGTAGCGGACATGATTCGGGTTCTGTGCAATGTCTTGTCAAAATGCTACTGTTATCTGCTGTCATGTTGTTGTTGTTTTCTTTCTCATGTTGGTATATGTTTTGCCGATCGACATGCTGTAATGCACTTTGTAGCCCAAGACAAATTTCCCCTCCGGGACAATAAAGTTTATCTGATCTGATCTGATCTGATTCCATCAAAAAATCGATTTCCCACCCGTGTTTGTATACTGGGACATGACAGTAGTCCGAGTAAATGGCCTAATCAAGCTATATAACCATAGCTCGACTTAACCCTGCATGTAAACGTACTGACTGACAGTGTTGTTAACCTTTCTAGCAAATCTAGGTATATTTCAGACTTGATAGCATGTCTTTTCTGAGGTGAAATACAAATTAACTAGAGTCATATGATCAAATGTTGCACATCCTCTTTAAAGAGGATGTGAAACATACTGACAGGACGCATATGCTTTCAAGTCTCCAGTCCAAAACCCATTTTCAGTGGTGAGAACAATGTTGACAAATTCAATGTTATTGCAAAGAAAAGTCGCTTGAGGAAATGTGCTGCTTGATAATCCTAATATTAATATATATTTATGATACATTTCATTATGGGAACAGATTAAATTGAATCAGGTTGAAATTGAAGGCCTATATTGAAATATTTACATCCACTTTTGGGCAAATCATTAGGCTTTTCCAGTGGCAAGAAATTTGAATGATTTGGCCAAAAGTGGATGTAAATATTTCAATATAAGTGTTCAATTTAAATTTAAACCGGATTCAATTTAATCTGTTCCCATATATGAAATTAAGCCCGTTAGTTCATTCAAGACATGGAAGTCATAGGCTCCGCCCCAGCTGTAACCAGCTGACAGCCGCCGATTGGATCATCGTTTAACCATTCGCCAATCACAGCCATTCTCACAACAAGGCGGTCCGGTTAAATGCGGCCTCTCTCACACTGTTCTGTGCTTCACCTATGCTGATGCTCACACACTGTGGCTGCTGGCAACGCTTTGCCTCCACCACCGCAGCCTCCACCTTCTAGCTCAAGTCTGCATAGCTCAAAGGCTAATCATGTATTCTAGCTCAGAGTCTGCATGGCTCAAAATTAGGGCTGGGTATTGGCAAGGACCTCACGATACGATACGTATCACGATACATGGGTCGCGATACGATTGTATCACGATACAATGCCATACAATACATATTGCGATATATTGCAATACTCTACAGCAGGGGTGTCAAACTCAATTTCATTTCGGGCCACATTAGCATTATGGTTGCCCTCAAAGGGCCGGGTGTAGATGTAACATGATATAAATGTATCTAGCCTACGTGTTATCATATTTCATAATTGCCTCTGATTTGATTCTTTTGTTTTTAGTATTAACTTAATACTTAATAACTAGCTAACAATAGCTATTTTTATTGCAAAGAATTGTATTGTGCAAATTGGATTCTTTGCTAGCTCTCGCGAGCCACATAAAAAGAGGTGCCGGGCCGGATTTGGCCCCCGGACCTTGAGTTTGACACATGTGCTCTACAGTGTAGACTCTACACAAATTTAGTCAAAACTACTGAGTGTTGAGTGTGTTACTGAACGCACCGAAATAAAAAGTATTCTTATTGTGTCACTGACCACAGGACTGTGCAAAAAAACAGTATCGATATACAGTATCGATAAAGTATTGATACAGTATCGCAGAAAAAAGTATCGCAATATATTGCCGTATCGATTTTATTGCACAGCCCTACTCAAAATGTGAACATGTTTTCCATGTCTTGCTCTGTTACTCACTATGACTTTAAATTAATCTGGAATCTTGTATCCCCATGGGGGGATTTGTGCGGCCCTCCCTGCTCGGTGTAGCTTGATGCTGCTGGGCCGGTTCAGGGAGGAGCCTCTTCAGTAAAGAGCGGAGCCTTCAACACCAAACATAACTGTATTTTCATTTTGCAACAAATGGTTAAATCTATGACGAGAGTGTTCTTGAATAAAATCATAAGTATATTAATATTTCCTCAAGTGACTTTTCTTTGCAATAACATTGAATTTGTCAACATTCTTCTCACCACTAATGGGTTTTGGACTGGAGACTTGAAAGCATGCGTCCTGTCAGTATGTTGCACATCCTCTTTAAAGAGGATTTGAAACATTTGTTGATTGCATTTGTTGATTGCAAAGCAGGCGGCTTTAACCACTCAGCCACGAGGGATTTCCAAATTTCGTGGTGGAGTTTGAGAGGATAACTGTATGTCAGTCAGATGTAGTCACTTTGTAGCTTTGTTATTATACACAGAGACTTGGGGGAAAATATTTATACTTTTGTTAGTTGTAGATATGATTTTGTCCAGAATTCCCACACAAAAATTAAAATAAAAGTATTGTAGGTATAGAGGTAACAGTGAAACTATAATAAAAAATAAAAACATTTTTCTACATTCTAATTGTTAGCTTATTGTAAATGAGTCATTTCCTAATCAATTTCCCAATTTCTCAATTTGTTGGGGACCCAGTCGAAGCTCCTCAAAGACCCCTGTGGTCACCAGACCCCCAGATCATCTCTCCTTAAAGTCTACACCCTCCCCCAAAGTCTATAAATCCCCCCCGATGTGAAGCATAAGGGGGGGGAACTCCCCCCAATTTGCTAAATAAATTGTATGCACTGTGCTCTAGAAACATTTAGTTATATTTAAATTTTTGAAATAATAAAATACATTCTAATCATTTTCTGAATTGGGGTGTAAATAGTCACATGAGCCATTTACAGCTCATATGGGGGGAGGGGGGCTGGCATAGTCACAATGCAGAAATGCATTCACATTAATCAATATTGCCTGTCTTTCAAGCTACAACTAACTAAGTATCAACATTTTCCCCCAAGTCTATGTTTATAATAACAAAGCTAGGAATTGACAACTACATCTGACTGACATATAATTATCCTCCCAAACTCCACTAAGAAAGTTCGAAAGCCCTCGTAGCTGAGTGGTTAAAGCCGCCTGCTTTGCAATCTGACGTTCAGGGGTTTGAATCCATCACTGTGTTTTAGCAATCTCTGTCCCAGGCCATAGCTTATTTACAGGTCCGGTACCATGTAACTACATATGAACTACAGTTGAATAATACGTAGTCACCATATTGCAGGCCTGAAGGTCGAAGGTATTGAGACGTGTATGTACGCCGACAACGTAATATTATACAGTACCTACACAACTCAGAGGAGTTGATCCCCCCTCTCCTAGAATTAATGACCTCCTTTGGTAAACTATCAGTATACACAATTACCTGGACAAAGAGTGACTTTATGCCTCTCTCTGATGTCTTCACTCCTGGTTTCTTGGAACATCTCCCATTCAAACTGGCAAAAGACCGCCTGACATATCTTGGCTTGACCATACCCAGAGATCCTAAACTATTATTTAAGTTACATTTAGGTGATTTTGTTTTAAGACTTAAACAATGTATAGAAAGCTGGAAAAACCTGCCCTTGTCCATGATTGGGCGTATAAACTCAGTTAAGATGGTTTCACTTCCCAGGTTCCTCTATCTGTGTCAAAACCTTCCCATCTTCCTTACATCAGCATTTTTCAAAGAACTGGACTCAATAATTGTGTCCTCCTACATCTGGAACTATAAGAATCATAGAATTTCGAAAATTCACTTGCAGAAACCCAAGTGTGAAGGAGGGCTTGCATGACCAGTGTTTAGGCACTACTATTGGGCTGCCAATGTTAGGGCTTTAATGTTTTGGCGGCAGGGGACTCCTGACGGATTAGCTCTCGGGCGCCCCTGTGGCTGAAAAAGGAGGCTAGCTCTGTCGCACGCTCCTCTCTGGCAGCCATGTTGTTTTCTAAGCTAGAGAGGCCTGGGACTTTACAAAATTTAGGTTTTGTTGCGAAAAATTCTGTTAGAATTCTAAATCAAGTTAGGAGTGTTTTAAATCTACCAGTTGTTTCTGTCCATACACCGATTTGCTTCAATCACTCTTTTTTGGCGCCATGGTCAGACAAAAATGACCATGCATGAAGAAGGGGCTGGTTTCCATTAGAGACCTATACATAGATGGTCATTTTGCATCTTTTGATCAACTGAAGAGGACGTCCGAGTTGCCAGATACTTGCAAACCAGAAATTATGTTAGATCTAAGATGCATACCTTTGAAGCGCTCCAATGAGCATGCTTTTTTTCGATGTATTGCTGAGCCCTCCTCACTCCAGGCATCTTATCTCTAGATTTGTATGTCTGTTTGACAACCGCAACACAGCCTCTACTGAGAGGATTAGAGAAGCGTGGCAGGGGAAACTTGGTATTGATTTATCTCACATTATATGGGAAAGGAGTCTGTGTCTGTGGTACAACTCTGCTCAGTTAATAGTGTAATGGCAGTAGTGCGCCAGGGAGTGGCGCTGTGGACATTACTGTGATGTATGTATGTGGGGAGTGGAGACGAGAGAAGAAGGGTTAATACAGATATGTCTGATCTAAGAAGTTGTTGTCTTGAATGAGGAGTCATAGAGATAAACAATACATGGTGTCAGAAGGGCTACGCTACACCCACGAGTCATGACAGATAGCGTCTGGCAGCTGTGACGACCAGTTCGACCACGCAACTAAGAGAAGATTGGTGAATGAAAGTGCGTCGCAGTACAAGCCACAGAAGAGAGGCTAACGAAGCTAAGCTAACGCAGCGTCAGCTCCACACAGTCAAGATGGAGCACATGTTAGCAATTACACCTCCGGGACCGTTCGATTTCGAACCGAGTTCGTGGCGCACATGGATCAGACGATTCGAACGCTTCAGGATATCGTCAGGGCTGGAGGAGAAGGAGGGGGTTTATCAGGTAAACTCCCTGATCTACAAGGCTGACGACATACTGGCTTCCCTGCCTCTCACCACAGCGCAGCTAAAGGACTACGAGGCTGTTAAAAGGGCTTTTGATGGACACTTTGTTGGAGTTCATAACGTCATATTTGAACATGTAAAGTTTAACAAAAGGAGCCAGGAAGCCGGTGAGTATGCTGAACACTTTATTACTGATGTGCATAAAATGGCTGAACATTGCAATTATGGGTGATTGCGTGATGAAATGATCCGAGATAGGATTGTAGTTGGAATACGCAATGCTAAATTGTCGGAGAGGCTACAGTTAAACCCCGACTTGCATCTAGCCAAAGCTATTATACAAGTCAGGCAGCAGGAGGAAGTGAAAAAGCAGCAGACTGTTTTACGCTCAGTCGAATCCCCTGCCCACATGGATGCAGTAGCATATAATAAATACAAGAAAGATGGCTACAAACAGAAAATTCAGCGTTATGCTCCGGGTCCACATCAGTCTTCCTCGACCAATGTGAAGCCGTGTGGAAAGTGCTGTAAGACTTCAAAGCATTCATGGAGTGACTGCCCTGCAAAGGACGTTGAATGCAGGAAATGCCACAAGAGAGGACATTTTGCTGTTGTGTGCAGGTCAGCTCAAACCCTTAATTCTGTAGAGACAGAGTCAGATGCAGCATATTTGGGAACAGTGGAAATGAAAAATCCCCAAATACAGTCCACATGGAAAGAGACTCTGACTATAAACAGACAGTCTCTTTGTTTTAAGATAGATACAGGAGCGTCTGTGATGGCGTTACCAGAGACTGAATACGTTGAGGACAGGTATGGCCCACTCTCACCCCCTACCAGACCATTGCTGGGCCCTAATAACCAGCCACTGGAGGCCATGGGACAAGTGGATGCAGTGCTGCAGAGGGGGGACATACGGATAGAGGAGGAAATCTTCCTTGTCAAGGGGCTAGCTACGCCATTGCTGGGCCTCCCCGCAATCATGAGGCTACAAATGATTCCCCAGCTTCACCACATTGAGGATGTAGGGACATATTTCCGCTCAACCTACTCAGAGGTGTTCACAGGGTTGGACCAATTAAAAGGGGAATACCAAATCAAACTTAAAAAGTCAGCACAGCCCTATGCCCTCTCCGTCCCGCGACGTGTAGCTATTCCTCTTAGGAGCAAAGTCAAAGAGGAACTGGATCGCATGGAGGAGATGGTGGTTATAGCCCGTGTCGAGGAACCGACAGAATGCTGCACGGGCATGGTTCCCATAGTCAAACCATCAGGGAAAATGCGCATCTCTGTGGATTTAACACGTCTCAATGACAGTGTGATAAGAGAGCGGCTCATTATGCTGACAGTGGATGAGACACTAGCAAGGTTGGAGGGAGCCACAGTCTTCACAAAGCTCGACGCCACGTCAGGGTTTTGGCAGGTGCCGCTGCACAAAGACTCAATGCTACTCACCACTTTCATCACTCCAGAAGGCACTTCACTTCTACTTCAAAAGACTGCCCTTTGGGATTGCATCAGCCCCAGAGCACTTTCAGAGGAGGATCTCTCAGCTCATAGAGGGAATGGATGGAGTGCTCTGCCTTTGTGCAGTGGCACCTGCCAAAACCCTGACGTGGCGTCGAGCTTTGTGAAGACTGTGGCTCCCTCCAACCTTGCTAGTGTCTCATCCACTGTCGGCAGAATGAGCCGCTCTCTTATCACACTGTCGTTGAGACGTGTTAAATGATGTCCTTGTGACAGGAAAAGACCGTGCAGAACATGACGCCAGGCTACACAAGGTGCTGGCACGATTCAGAGAGGCGGGGCTTACTCTAAATGACAAGTGCCAGTTTGCCATGACAGAACTCAAGTTCCTCGGCCATGTCTTGGATGCACAAGGCATCAGGGCGGATGCTGGCAAGATCAAAGCGATCCTGCACATGCCGGAACCAAAAGACGTGTCTGAGGTCCGTCGCTTTATGGGCATGGTCGGCTTTGTGGGGACATTTTCCCCACGTCTACCTGAACTGACAAAACCTCTCAGGGACTTGGAGAGGAAAGATGTCACCTGGACGTGGGAAGCGCCACAACAAAAGGCTTTCGAGGACACAAAGACAGAACTCAGAACTGACACTGTGTTAGCGCCATACAGCCCTGAGAGAGAGACAGTTGTGTCGGCAGATGCCTCTTCCTATGGGCTTGGGGGGGTCCTGACACAGAAACAGCCAGATGGCTCATGGAGACCAGTCGTCTTCATTTCCAGGAGCCCTTCCTACTACAGAATCAAGGTACGCTCAGATTGAAAAGGAAGCCCTTGCTGTGACATGGGCATGTGAGCACCTGAGCGGATATCTGAGTGGTCTGGATTTCATCTTAAGAACGGATCACAAACCCCCTATTAACACTCCTCAAATCGAGGGCCTTGGATGATCTTCCTCCCAGGATACTCAGATTCAGGATAAGGCTGCTCAGGTTCAACTTTGATATCATACATATGTGCCAGGCAAGAATCTGATAACAGCGGACACTTTGTCAAGAGCACCCTTACCAGAGAAACTCACAGAGGAAGAGGAGGAGCTGGAGGAAGAATGTAAGGCGTACATCAACAGTGTGATTGCTCAGCTGCCGGCAACGCCCACAAAACTAGAACAAATAAAAGATGCACAAAACGGCGACGACACATGCATACGCCTTCGCCAACTCATCAAAAAGGGATGGCCTGTTCACAGGAGAGAAGTTCATGAAAGGTTACTTCCCTACTGGCCAGACAGGTCAGACCTACATGAGGGAGAAGGACTGCTTATGAAAGGAGAGAGACTGGTTATCCCAGACCACATGAGGATGGATATCCTGCAGAGACTTCACCAAGGACATCAAGGGATCAACAAATGCCTTGCAAGAGCGAGAGAATCCGTCTGGTGGCCGGGTATCACATCATAGATAAAGCAAATGGTGGAAAGATGTGAGACCTGTGCTCAGGAAACCCTGACACCAGTCGAACCGTTGATCACAACAGACTTGCCGAGCAGACCATGGCAGAAAGTGTGGGCGGACCTGTTCCAGTGGAGAAATGGTGATTATCTGGTGTTGGTCGACTATTTTTCCAGATATATAGAGGTGTGCAACTTGCCTGGCAGCACTTCAGCAAGACAGGTGATTGAGAGATGCAAAGCTGTTTTTGCTAGGTTTGGATGCCCCGAGGTTCTGGTCTCAGATAACGGACCTCAATTCTCCAGCCATGAGTTTGCTCAGTTTGCAAAATACTTTGACTTTGAACATGTGACAAGCAGCCCCAGATATCCCCGTAGCAATGGAGAGGCAGAGAGGGCCGTCAAAACCATAAAGTCTCTCCTGGCAAAAGAGGGGGACTTTCACAAAGCACTGCTAGTCTACAGAGCAACACCCCTAGCTCAAGGGAGCTCACCAGCACAGCTGATGATAGGGAGGAGAATCTGGACCCCAGTCCCCATTTAATCTGGACAGCTACAGCCACAGTGGCCGGATCTCCAGTCCTTCAGGGAAAAAGATGCAGCCCTGGCACAATGACCGATTTAAAAAAGTTGTTATACCGTAGTTTTGAGCCCCTGTCATTCAGAGGCTGTTGCATCATCCTACCTGTGCAGTGGGGGAGAAGAAAAGGTAGCGAGAGAAAACTACATC
Source organism: Poromitra crassiceps (assembly GCF_964638095.1). Taxonomy (NCBI): domain Eukaryota; kingdom Metazoa; phylum Chordata; class Actinopteri; order Beryciformes; family Melamphaidae; genus Poromitra; species Poromitra crassiceps. The sequence goes on along the minus strand of NC_139631.1, from coordinate 43,219,367 downwards.
ATTCTGACATGACATCCAGGGATAGGCTATATTTTCCTAGCCGATGCGTTTAGAACATTCTTTTCACTTTGATCTTGCTATAGTCTAGCGTATTTACATGCTTGCTGTATTTAAACTGCAGTGAGATTGGTTTGAGAAGCATAATAATATGGAATAATATATATCGAGACAGACGGGGATGAAAGAGGGAGGGGGGAGCTCAGAGCGCTTTGGTCGGCTTTTCTGACCGGTCTGGATCGCTCCGTGGAATTGGAGCTTAAAAGGGAACCTTGTGATTAGTTTACTGCACTTCTCCAATGAGTACGTTGTGCATAATTATACGCTTAAAAGGCGTGGTTATAAAGCTTAAGGCCGCGTGTAGCGCCGACACGAGAATAGGCAGTGCGCCGGTCCACGCCCACTAATATGGGCTGCGCCTGGCGCTAAGCACTAATTTAAGCCCAGTGGGACGATAGAGCCCATGGTCTCTGTAATCCAGATGGATAGACTCCGGTCCCTGACAACAAATTCATGTGGAAAGTTCTCAACTGGAACCCGTTTTTAGCCTACTTTGACGAGGTGACTGAGGTTAAGAATGACTAGTGACTCAGGTTAAGAATGACTAGTGACTGAGGTTAAGAATGACTAGTGACTCAGGTTAAGAATGACTAGTGACTCAGGTTAACTCATTCATGGCCAGTTTAGGACTGCCAATATTTAGCACAGGCCAAAGATTTTCATAATTGTTGGTCATTTTTCAAGACCCACAGTAAATTATCTATTAGCACCAAAGTGATTTGCAATACCTCAAAATGAAGATGTACGTCTCTGGGTTCACCAGAAAAAAAAAGTGAGCTTTTAGCATGTTCTGTACTCTACTTATAGCCATTTATATACACCCTGTTTTCACCAAAATGGTCTCTCTGAGAAGAGAAATTGCAGAAAATTGCATTTTTGTAAAGGACACAATCTCAGGCAGAACTCGCTCTCAATTCTTTTATTTTGAACTGTATTTACATCAGACATGTAAATATTATTCGTTATGACACAAATGACAAAAAAATATATATATATATATATATATATATATATATATATATATATATATATATACATGAAGTGCTTTTTTTACATTCAACAATACAGTTTACTCAGTGTGAGTGAGTGTGAATGTGTGTGTGTGTGCGCGGGCCCATGTGTGTCTCTTTACATTACATTACATTTCGTCATTTAGCAGACCTAAATGACCGTCCTGACCTCATTCTGAGATGTGGGCTCACAATCGGCTCCTCATCTGAAATAAAAGCAACATAACCTCAGTAAATTATATAATCACATTTAGTACAGAGACAGTGTAGTGTACTAGTGTCTCAGTATACGATCATAGAATGCAGAGATCAGTGTAGTCTCTCTCACACACACACACACACACACACACACACACACACACACACACACACACACACACACACACACACACACACTCCTTACAGCGAGATCATCCGGGTCCTGTCGCATTGGAGTCCAGTCTTCCTTGCCCTCACATGGAAAGTGGCCGTGCTGCTTGGCTCTGTGTAAAAGCAATTTCTGTGGCGAGGCTGCTGTTCTCCTCCTCCTCACAAAGTTGTGACTCCGTCTCGTCTCTTTCGGGCTGGCACACAGGAACGGGGTCCAGGGACCAGGATCGATCATGTTGGTTACGGGTTTGACTACCGCGAACAACTGATCCATGTCCGCTGCCCTGCAGCAAGGCGACCAGCTCGTGTAGCGCGCCGAGGGGCGTTTCAATGGCGTTTCTCCTCTCTGCACAAGGAAGCGTTTCTCCGTTTTCTGTTCTTTCCTCCTGCTCAATTTCAAAACAACAGCTGCGGTAGTTGTTTGTTCACGTGTTGTCGGCTTGTCTTTGAGGCCAGGGACCTGATACCATGTCACAGGCTGGGGAAGTCTTTGAACTACGCGCTGCACTAATAAAAACAAAAACACGTCAAACACGTCTTTGGCTGGGAGGCACATTCCTGATAACATGTTAAAGACGTCTTTGGCCATGAATGAGTTAAGGGTAACTGACGGCCCAGCTGATTTCCCACAGACCCCTTGTATAAGATCCCATACACAATATCTCTTACAAGCACTAAGCAACTTATGCAGCTGGTAGCTCCACTTTACAATGTTAAATGTTTTTGTTTTTAAATTATTGTTTATTATTATTATTATTATTATTATTATTATTATTATTATAATTATTATTATTTTTTTATTATTATTTTTTATTATTACTTCCTTTCCTGTGTCTGAGCCTGTTTGTCTTGTATGTTTATCGTTCTATAAAAAATTGAAAATAGAGTATTAAAAAAAAAAACTGTTGAATAGACTCACTCCACTTTACAGGTCCGGTACCATGTAACTACATATGAACTACAATTGAATAAACTCACTCCACTTTACAGGTCCACTACCATGTAACTACATATGAACTACAATTGAAAAGCCTCACTCCACTTTACAGGTCCAGTACCATGTAACTACATATGAACTACAATTGAACAGACTCACTCCATTTTACAGGTCCATACCATGTAACTACATACTGTATGAACTACAATTGAACAGACTCACTCCATTTTACAGGTCTGTTACAATGTAACTACATAAGAACGTAATTTATAACTATTGGTAATTACTGTGTAATTACATTTGGTGTTCATGTGTAATTACAACTAGTTCATGTAACTAGGGCACCTGTAAAACAAAGGGTTACCAAATGATAGAGAAAATTAAGACATCAAGTTGCATGTATCCATTCCTTCTTTCCTTCCACTTTCACTGCTGTCCTTGTTGTCAGCAGGACCTGACATGGTTGTGACCACCTGGGAATGAGAGAAATACATCATATCAGACAACTTCTTCTGACTCCTGGCTCCATCATTTAATTTCAACTGGTTTTCTTCAAGTGGTTCACTGTTTACCTTTTGGCTGTGGAATTCCATTCTATAACAACTGGCGTCACTTTCTCTATCACCAAACATCACACCACCAGGACTACCCTGATAAAAAAGGGGTACCCTCTACATTAAGATGTGTTGTGTTGGACTACCCCGATGAGAAAGGCATACCCCCTGCATTAAGATGTGTTCTGTTGGACTATCTCCTGATGAGAAAGGGGTACCCCTGTGTTAAGATGTGTTGTGTTGGACTACCCTGATTAGAAAGGCATACCCCCTGCATTAAGATGTGTTCTGTTGGGCTATATCCTGATGAGAAAGGGGTACCCCCTGTGTTAAGATGTGTTCTGTTGGACTATACCCTGATGAGAAAGGGGTACCCCCTGTGTTAAGATGTGTTGTGTTGGACTACCCTGATGAGAAAGGGGTACCCCCTGCATTAAGATGTGTTGTGTTGGACTACCCTGATGAGAAAGGGGTACCCCCTGTGTTAAGATGTGTTGTATTGGACTACCCTGATGAGAAAGGGGTACCCCCTGAATTAAGATGTGTTGTATTGGACTACCCTGATGAGAAAGGGGTACCCCCTGCATTAAGATGTGTTGTGTTGGACTACCCTGATGAGAAAGGGGTACCCCCTGTGTTAAGATGTGTTGTATTGGACTACCCTGATGAGAAAGGGGTACCCCCTGAATTAAGATGTGTTGTATTGGACTACCCTGATGAGAAAGGGGTACCCCCTGAATTAAGAGGTGTTGTGTTGGACTACCCTGATGAGAAAGGGGTACCCCCTGCATTAAGATGTGTTCTGTTGGACTACCCTGATGAGAAAGGCGTACCCCCTGTGTTAAGATGTGTTGTGTTGGACTATACCCTGATGAGAAAGGTGTACCCCCTGCATTAAGATGTGTTCTGTTGGACTATACCCTGATGAGAAAGGGGTACCCCCTGCATTAAGATGTGTTCTGTTGGACTATACCCTGATGAGAAAGGGGTACCCCCTGCATTAAGATGTGTTCTGTTGGACTATACCCTGATGAGAAAGGGGTACCCCCTGTGTTAAGATGTGTTGTGTTGGACTACCCTGATGAGAAAGGCGTACCCCCTGCATTAAGATGTGTTCTGTTGGACTATACCCTGATGAGAAAGGGGTACCCCCTGCATTAAGATGTGTTCTGTTGAACTATACCCTGATGAGAAAGGGGTACCCCCTGCATTAAGATGTGTTCTGTTGGACTATACCCTGATGAGAAAGGGGTACCCCCTGCATTAAGATGTGTTCTGTTGGACTATACCCTGATGAGAAAGGCGTACCCCCTGCATTAAGATGTGTTCTGTTGGACTATACCCTGATGAGAAAGGGGTACCCCCTGCATTAATATGTGTTCTGTTGGACTATACCCTGATGAGAAAGGGGTACCCCCTGTGTTAAGATGTGTTCTGTTGGACTATACCCTGATGAGAAAGGGGTACCCCCTGTGTTAAGATGTGTTGTGTTGGACTATACCCTGATGAGAAAGGCGTACCCCCTGTGTTAAGATGTGTTCTGTTGGACTATACCCTGATGAGAAAGGCGTACCCCCTGCATTAAGAGGTGACGCCAAGCGGTCCTGACCAAACAGCAGTATGTGAGCAGTTGAGAAAAGCCATGTGCAGTTAGGAGAGAGAAGGGGTTGATTAAACCAATGAAAAACTCCACTTCCTGTCTGTGTGCATGCAGCAACTCTGCTGCAGAGAGACAGGAAACCACAACTCAGCCTGCAGTCACATAGTGACACAGAGCTGAACACTTCACTTTGAGTCCTACATCAAAACAAACACCTTGTTGCAATAAGGGCCTCATTTTCATCATGATAGGAGCAATATGTGGGCATCAAAGCACCGTCTCCAAATAATAAATGTGACTTTACTATTATTTATTTTTTTATATTTATATATTTATATATATATATATATATATATATATATATATATATATATATATATATATATATATATATATATATATATATATATATATATATATAAGTGATTATTGTTCCAAATGTGATGGTGCAATGTCATGTGGAAGAACTGTGGGGGCAGGTGGGGGTATATTTTATGTAGGTGTGACTTTGTTTTTATACTTTTTATTCTTTGATCTAGGTCACTTAGGCTATATGTGAAAGCGACCTAAGTGGAGATGCCAATAAAGCATAAATGGCTGGGTCAAGGTCTGTCTCCACTTAGGGTTTAATCCCGGGAAACGGGAATGGGTTGGATGGAATGCCATCCAACCCATTTACCGTTTCCCGGGAAATAAATGACGGGAAACCGGGAAAAAAATTGCAGAACATATTGGAATAGGCCTATTTAGAAATATGCCGACAGTTTACTTTCTTAAATGATATAGCCTACGTTTTAAAAGAACATGTAATATATTAGGCTACTATAAGCAGTGTAAGTCATTAAATGATCACGATGTATTTCGGAGACATCAAAGTGAATCAATCAACCAACAATCAATCAGTTTTATATTTATATAGCACCAAATAAGAGGTATTGCAAGGCCGATTTTAAGATTAAATACTCTCCGACAACAACGCTACAGCCAGTAATTTGAAATGTGATATCCTTTGCACAGTGGAATTAATTTCTGATTTTATTTTGGCGTGTTTTGGCCATGCGCCTTTGTGCGCTGTGCCGGTGGAACACACACTGAAAGCTTATTGCACATAGCCTAATAAACACAAAGCCCACAATGTTTATTTTCTTTTCTACACTCCTGACTTGCTTGAGGGGATTGATTGTGCCATGAGCGTTAATGCAGTAGCCTACGAGACGGCGATTGAGCACCGTGCAAACTTCACCAGCGGTGAAAACTACAATCAGCCCAGCCGTGCGTCCAGTTCGTGTGCCCCAGGTTGGGCAATGGGCATGATGGTCTGGTTGTAGGCGATGTCCGTGCACGAGGGGTGGAGATAGTCTGATAAAGCCGTGCTCCAGTATGCGGTATGGAGATTATGGCTGGGCACGGCTGCAAGACGAGCGGTGCAGCCGCCAGAGCGCAGCGCAGCAGCCCATATCCAAAAGGACACGGTGCCAGGTATCAGACAGCAGTGATGATGTGCGTAAAAGAGCGTGAAAACGGGCTGATCGACGTGTTTACGGCTCCATTCCTTCCACGACAGTTTCCACAACTCTCTAAGAAAATGGTTAGCCTAGGCTACTACAGGATTTATTGATAGGCCAATCCAGGCGATTGGTGAATTATATAAACCCTAACGGCACTAGCCTATACATACATAGCCTACATACACCTATACAGCCTAAAACCAGCCTAAAAAGTTTGTTAAATTGCGATGTTTTGCCTTAATTAATCAATATTAATGCCACCGAAGAATACATTCGGTCAGGTTGGGAACTAATAGGTATATTTCTCCTTGATGCATAAAAAAAAAACGAAAAAAAACGAAACAATTTCCCGGGATTCCCGGGAAAGAGGGGTTCATTTCCCATATACCGGTATGCCTCATTTTCGGGGGAAATATTAAACCCTACTCTCCACCAGTGTTGGGCAGTAACGCGTTACTTAGTAACGCGTTACTGTAATTACATGTAGTTACTTTTTTAGTAACTAAGTAATATAAGGTGTTACAATTTCCAAAACAGTAATTAGATTACAGTTACTAATCCAAGTAACGCATGCGTTACTGCGTTACATCATTGCCTGCCAGAATGCAGTGTTTTCTATGTAACAGGAAGAAAAGAAAACATTTTATCCTCACGGACTCAGGTAGACCTGTCGCGCACACATCGTAAGCCACTTCTTAACATGCAGTGGAATCTGTATTATAACCCGCTCCTAGCCGGTTGGCCTGCATGTTAAAAAACAATTAGCCGGCCTACGCGCACTCCCGCGAGTCCGTATTTTATTCACCTCGGCCGCCGGTGTAGGATCCGGATTAGCGCAAAAGCAGCTTCTGTTTAACTCTGGCAGCTCAGGATCCTGTTCATGTAGGCTAGCTGTTATGTGGGCGGGTGGTGGCACTTCACGGTAGTTTATTAATTAATTAATCGTTCGGGCAATCGCTTATATCAACAAATTAAACGAGCAAACTCACGGTTTCCTCAAGTGCTGCAAAAACGGCTTGAATTGTTTGGCAGAGGGATCCCAACGCGCTTCAGCTATGCAGGCAGCCAGGTCCAGTGCATCAGGAGGGACACTTACTGCTGCGCTGCTTGCTTGCTCCCATGTCAGAAAAAGCCTAACTTTTGTGGGGAGAAATACATTGAAAACTAGTCAGATATGACTTGAATGCCACTTGTAAAATAAATCACCCACAGTGATTGACGACGGTCCGACCACTATTTTGACTGGGCGGCTTTATGTAGCCTAACAAAGGCGGAATCGCTCATTTTTGGCACATTGCCACCCCTCGTTGTCGGAATGGACTCCGTTAAAACGGCATGTTTTTGAAGTCTCCAGATTTGTCACTAACGTTAGTCTCTTCTGAAAAGTTTTCTGGAGTTGGATGCAGCCAATTCTATTGTGTGAGGCAGGCAGTGTTGTGTGACTGTGCGTCCACACTGCGGAGAGGATAGGAGCTGACTGACTGATAGCCTATATCGAGACCTATAGGCCTAGCCTAACTTTTGTGGGGAGAAATAAATTTAAAACTAGTCAGATATGACTTGAATGCCACTTGTAACATAAATCACCCACAGTGATTGACGACGGTGCAACCACTATTTTGACTGCCTCATTTTTGGCACAATGCCAGGAATGGACCCTCTGTTAAAACGGCATGTTTTTGAATGGAGTTTGGTTACAAATTCGCTAAAGCTGTTTCCTATCACATTTCTTGTTATCGATACATGCTACCGCGCCCCTCCCCCACCCGCCCCGCCCACTGGCAGAAAAAACGGCTCATATCCAGTTGTTTCTAAACAAAGACCCCTCATGTTTAAAAAGGTAAAACCTGAAAATATCCTGCTCTCTCTAGCCTGACATGATCCAGACGTCATGTGTAAAAGGCACTATAGTGTATGTGCGCACGACAGCGTCAGAGCGTGCACGCCGGCTTTCAAAACAAACCGAGTCAGAAGAAGGAGACGAGCAAGAGAAATATGCGTTTAAAAGCTGGAACATTATTGTCCTTTGTAAACTATGTGCGAGCAGCTTGGCAGATGCTACCTATTTGCACTGTTGACTCGCCCTCATATCGATGCACCATAGAGAAAATAGCCACGAAGAACAATATCAAGCTGCCGCAGAGAAAGCCGTTTGCTGGCTACCTCGAGAGAGAATATGTACACTTTGTTACTTCCTAACCTTCTTGTCAAAGCCTTCTGACCTCTCCCGAGTCCCGAGAGAGAGAGACCCTGGTGACGCGAGGTTATTCTGACCCTAGTCAGACGGCTCAGGGAATGTTGACAGATCATCACTTTTCTTTCAGCAACGAAGCTTGAAACGTTTGCATTGAGGCTGTGTTGTTTTATTACCACTCCGACAGTAACAGCATCTTTTTTACACTCACGTTATCTGTCCAGTGTGAAGCTAGCCAGTCTTAACACACCATTTCCTGTTCTTTCTAACCAAATTTCAAAGTAAAATGCCTTTGGCGTTTCTTTTAACATAGCTTATTTTGTGTGTTTTTTACTGAGATGTACTGACATTGGCTTCTGGGCACGGTGGCTCAGTGGTAGAGCTGTCGCCTCACAGTCAGAAGGTCCTGAGTTCGATTCTCGCCTGGGACACTGTGGGCGCTGTGGTTGTGTTCCCCCCCATATCTTCAGTGCCTACTGCCCAGGTGGGGTATCTCGTCGTAAGGGCCTTTCTCTCTGTGTGGAGTTTGCATGTTCTCCCCGTGCTCCCCCAGGGGGTTCCTCCGTATATAACCCGCCCACCAAAAACATGCAGAAGATCAGATCGTCATCGTCATCCGACCAGTGACGACAACACCCGAAGTTGGTCCCCGGGCGCTGTACGAGAAAGCGACCACTGCTCCTGGCCTGCCCCCTGGAGGAAAGGACATGCCTGGATGGGTTAAATGCAGAGGACACTTTTCACCGGCCACCGTCAGCAGTGTGTTGTGGCCGCGTGCATGTGTTGTGGTGTTCGTGTGGCTATGGAGGACGGGGCTTGTCCCGTTACGAGAGTTCTGCTGTAACACAATAATTTCCCCCTGGGGATTAATAAAGTACTCTATCTATCTATCTATCTATCTATCCATCTATCTATCTATCTATCTATCTATCTATCATAATACCAAAGCGAAAATAATTAATACAGTGACATGCTAGACATGTAACAACTTAAGTGTAAGGTATTTGGGGTAAAAAAGAAAAGAAAAAGTAGGCTAACTAGTAACATACCTAGTTACTTTTTGAAAAAGTAATCAGTAAAGTAACTTTTATTACTTTTTTAAGGAGTAATCGGTAATCAGTAACTAATTACTTTTCCAGAGTAACTTGCCCAACACTGCTCTCCACCACCCAGATGCCACAACAACACTTTTAGAGGCGGAGTAAACTGCGGGAGTGAGTCGTTCACTTCAGACAGACTAAATTTTAGACACGGGCAGCAGAGCAGGAAGCAGGCTGAGGCACGGCTGAGGCAGGGTGAGTGTTTACAACATTATTATTGTTTTTACTGTCAAAAGGAGGTTTAGGCTACTGTGTTCACCTGACAAACATTCAGCCTGTTTTTACACTCATGAGAAGTGACATAATGATGACATCAGAAAAACAAAGACAGAAGTTAAGAGTAGCCTACTTAACAGAATGCCAAGACACCGCTGATGAGTTTTATTCCAGTCTTGGTCTGAGACTCTGGGACATGCGGCCGTCTTTCAGTCACATGACACCGTCAATAGTTAGTAAAATGAAATAAAAAAAGTGTGTTGACTTTATGCAGGCAGCTCGGGACATCATGGTGCGGCAGGGAACTCTGTCTTATCTGCTTCACATTAGGAGAGACTTTACTGGCTCTTCCTATTTTTATTAATTATACGTCCCAAAGTTTGTTACGGTAATGGAGATGAGAAAGTCATAATCTAAATGAATCTTGCGGTTTGTACGATGTCTTTGCCGCGCACTCATTCTGGGAACCAGTGTTGGGCAGTAACGCGTTACTTAGTAACGTATTACTGTAATTAGTTACTTTTTTAGTAACTAAGTAATATAAGGCGTTACAATTTCCAAAACAGTAATTGGATTACAGTTACTAATCCAAGTAATGCATGCGTTACTGCGTTACATCATTGCCTGCCAGAATGCAGTGTTTTCTATGTAAACATTTTATCCTCACGGACTCAGGTAGACCTGTCGTGCACACATAGTGTCATAGTGTATGTGTGCGCGACAGCGTCAGAGCGTGCACGCCGGCTTTCAAAACAAACCGAGTCAGAAGAAGGAGACGAGCAAGAGAAATATGCGTTCAAAAGCTGGAACATTATTGTCCTTTGTAAACTATGTGCGAGCAGCTTGGCAGATGCTACCTATTTGCACTGTTGATTCACCCTCATATCGATGCATCATAGAGAAAATAGCCACGAAGAACAATATCAAGCTGCCACAGAGAAAGACGTTTGCTGGCTACCTCGAGAGAGAATATGCGGGGATGGAGGCTAAATTGAAGGTGACGCTGGGTGAGGTAGACTTGGGTGGTGTAACAGTTCACTGGATTAACAGATACACTTTGGGTAGCCTAAGGCCCAATTCCAATTCGCCCCCTTACTGACTCAAGCCCTTAGAGGCGCGTTCACGTGAAGGGAGTGAGGGTTTAGGGATGTCCCATGGTGAAATCGCAAAGTGAATGAGGGCTCGGAGTGAGCCCTTTCTGCCCCCTTACCGTAAGGGAGCAGCTATGGCCACTTACGGAAAGGGAATTGCCCACAATGCATAGCGTTGTGACGTATAAAACGGGGAAGGCTGCAAATATCTGTCAAAAAAATAAAAGAACACACGCGCGAAACGAACGGGGTGTTTGCGAGTGCGCTGGAATGCCTTAATTGACAATGAAACATTACATTAATATGGATTTCAGATTAGACAAAAATATTATAACAGAGGAATGCAAGTAGTTATTTTACACAATCCTAGAATAATCATCGATCATTTCTATTACAATTGCAATCCACAACTTTTTTGATGAATGAGAAATAGTTTTACCGAATCTGTAGGCTATTGTACAGTATTGACATTGTGTATAATGTTGGGTGACATGTCATTATTATGCTTATTTTAATTATAATTACACATGTTGCAGATTGCAGATTTTGCAGTAGGCTACATTTATTTTTAAATTAGCTGTTGTCCACTCGGAGCCAGAGCCTGGATGAGAACAGACTCATCAGGGAGTCTATTCCTCAAAGCGTCTTGACAATAAACAATATATAGCGAACCCCAAACCTGCCAGAGTCAGCATCATCTTGTCAAGTGCAAAGGGCGCTGCTGTCCCAATCCTCTTATTTATCCAATGTGGATCCCTTCCACACTTGATGACTCAACCACTTTCAGATGGCGGCCATTAGAGGGACTGAGGGTTCAGGGCTTGAGTGTTTAGGGGGCGGATTGGAATTGGGCCTAAGTGTTGTACACTTTGTTACTTTCACCTTCTGGTCAAAGCCTTCTGACCGTAGTCAGACGGCCCAGGGAATGTTGACAGATCATCATCACTTTTCTTTCAGCAACGAAGCTTAAAACGTTTGCATTGAGGCTGTGTTATTTTATTACCACTCCGACAGTAACAGCATCTTGCTTACACTCACGTTATCTGTGAAGCTAGCCAGTCTTAACACACCACTTCCTGTTCTTTCTAACCAAATTTCAAAGTAAAATGCCTTTGGCGTTTCTTTTAACACGTTCACTGCCATTGACGAGATATCTCGGCTTACAGAATCCAACGGTTCACTGCCAATGACGAGATATCTCGGCTTAAATTTTTTTTACGGTGGGACGTGGATCCAACCCTTTTACGTCTTTTATACAAATATTGGAGGTATTGAATGTGTATAATCTATTTTACCGACCCACTGAGTGGCGACATGTCTCTCCAGACAGAGAGAAAGCCGAGCAAAAACAGCCGCGGGAGGAAGCCATTCTCAAGGAAATGGCTTGGCGAAAACGCTTTCGATTTCACACACACACACACACACACACACACACACACACACACACACACACACACACACACACACACACACACACACACACGCGCGCACGCGCGCACACACACACACTCAAGTACCTTTGAGCATAAATAAGACCAGAATCGCAAAAGCTTCATCAAAGCTCTCAACCGACACCCCAAGAAACGAACAAGCCCGTTTTACAGTAATCCAGACTCGCCCGAGAGCGGCCGCGCCGCCAGCAGCAGCAGCACAGACGAGCAGCAGCAGCAGCAGCAGCAGCAGCAGCAGCAGCAGCAGAGCGGAGTACGCCTCAAGATTGGAAGAAGGGGATCGCGAAGGAATTTCTCTCTCGTGTCTAACCCCCCCCTCGCCTCTCCTCTCCTCTTCCCCGCTCCTGCGATTCCCCTCTCTTTTTTTGGGATCTGTGAGGCAACAGAAACTCGCCTGTGACAAAACACTGCAAAGCCACCTATGGAGGGAGGAGTTTGGAGACACACACACACACACACACACACACAAACACAATACAGTATACAGACTTGCCCAAGGGCACCCATAATCACAGGCACGTGAGGTGGTTCTAAAAATTCATTTATCTCAAAACTCTCTGAAAATCTCTGAAACCATGCTGTACTCAACGGCTAATATCTACATAACTAACTCTACAAACTAACTCTTTTAGACAGAGAAAGCACACATTCTATTAGTACTTTTGTGAACTTTGTGTTCACAAAGTCCAAGCAGAAAAGAATCCTCGGCTCTTGTAAAATGAGCCAGAATCCTCAAAAAAACCCTCTGGCAGAAGCTAACTACAGTATTGAAAAACGGCTGGCAGTGAATGTGTTAACAGCCTACAGTATATAATACCAAAGTGAAAGTAATTAATACAGTGACATGCTAGACATGTAACAACTTAAGTGTAAGGTATTTGGGGTAAAAAAAGAAAAAAGTAACTAGTAACGTAACTAGTAACGTACCTAGTTACTTTTTGAAAAAGTAATCAGCAAAGTAATTTTTATTACTTTTTTAAGGAGTAATCAGTAATCAGTAACTAATTACTTTTCCAGAGTAACTTGCCCAACACTGCTGGGAACCCATCGGTTAAACAAAACAAACAAACAAAAAATCTCTAACCTCTGGGGGCAGCCTGTTTCAATGTGCTGCAACAGGAACTCGAGGCGAGGTCGGCAGCGGAAGAAAATCCCTTTACGTTCCCTGCAAGTTCTGCTATTGGCTCCAACCGACCGGCTCTGACCATTAATGGATTTATTTTTTCCGCTCCCTCAGTGTAGGGCTGGGCGATATATCGAATATACTCGATGTATCGTGGCTTGTGCCACGTGAGATGTAGAAATGACTATATCGCGAACATTCGAGTATAATTGTCACGCATTGTTTATAACTTAAGCCGCCGGCATGTGATAGATTTAATAACTTATTCCACCCCTGTAGAGATCTATTTGATAACCCCTACCACCCTGTCCTGTAGTAGCCTAAACTACAGCCACAGCCTCCTCAAAACTCTTCAAACTCACATATTATTATATATTATATTCTATTGGTTTCTGTTATGTGACCAGCCAGCCTCCTCCGGTTGTAGGCTACTTTGTTCTGTTATTTCGTATATTTGTTTAGGCTGAAGTCCCCGGTAGTTATGTTTTCGTATGATCATGTTTAACCCTTTGTTTAGCTGGCTTCGACGGCCCATTTGCTACTTTGGTCATTTTCTTCATTTTTGGTTAAACTAAACATTTGAGTAATTGTGCAACCTGCCTGGGGTCCTAAATATGTTCTGGTCTTCGGTTGAGCCATATTTCATGTGTTGAAGACCGTAACAGTTTCAATGCACCAAATGGCTTCACCCCACATTATTAAATTGTCCCCTCCACAGATAGCGACAGGGTGTCTCACACCCCAGTTGACAGTTTCACACCCCAGTTAACAGGCATAGTTAAGAAAAGCACCATGGCAAACACATTTAGGGAAGTAGTTGACAGCCTACCAGACAGTAATAATCAACTTGCGGCCCGAGGACCATGCAGGCAGGGTACAGGGTGGCCCGCGGCCATACCATATGGTTTTATTGTGAATGAGAATCTGATTCACAATGATAACTAATGTGAAATAAAGTTTGGCTGAGCGCCAGTTAACTTGTCAAACACTGCTGTCCAACAGCCATAATTGGTTTCATTTCATTGGTTTTCATTATCATTATTCATTATTATTTTTGTTATTATTATCTTTATTATTGTTGTTGTTGTTATTCAGTATTCATTCTATTTGCTATTCATTCTAATTGCTTCAAGATGAAATTTGCCTAATTGCTGACAGACCCAAAAACTCTTTGCCCTGGTCAACCCACAAGGCCTCAGTCAACTGAAGTGCATGCTGAGAGGAGTATTTTGAAAGTTGTCGTTTAACACCTCCAGATAGAAAGAGTAACACCATTCTGTATGCAGACTCCCTGGTGGTCTAGTGGTTAGGATTCGGCGCTCTCACCGCCGAGGACCGGGTTCGGCTCATGGCCAATGCACCATGCTGTAAGGTCATGAACTGGTGTCTTTACACTGTTAGATTATCTCCAGTATTAATGTTTAATAAATTGCAACATATTGCCATAATTGTTTCTGTATTAACAAATCAAGCGATGTATGAATATTGTGTGCAATATGTGTCTTTCCTTTCAAACAGCAACAAACAAATGCAAATGTTTAGCATAGTGAATCATCTTAAATGATTAAAGCAGTATTTCTGAGTAATGTTAATAAAAGGCAAAATTTGCTGGCTAGCTTGTAGAAACTGTAAGGTCACATGTTTTTGAATCCAGGAGGCCTAAATGGGGTAACATTTAAGTTATGTGGAGGTTTGTTCAGAAACTTTAGTCAAAAGCCTGTTTATTCCCTATACCACCCTCTCTGAAGCATGAAGGACCAGTCGCAGAATGTTGCATGTGTGCTAAACAATGCTGAATAAGGGAATGTAAGGGGTATTTGTTTATCTGTTTATTTGTCTGTCTCTCTGTGTGTGTGTGTATGTGTGTGTGTGTGTGTGTGTGTGTGTGTCTGTCTGTCCGTCTGTGAATGCAGGGGAAGTGTTACATACAGTTTGAACTGTTTCTTTTTTGATAGAAGTATTTCCTGTCATAGAGTGTCTCCCCAAAAACGGAAATGTCCTTTTAAGGCAGCTAAATAAAATCCCCCATAAAGCAATATTCCAAGCAGACACAAAAAGCAGAAGTATCAACTGTTCAAGGAAAGCATATAAGACAGCTCAAAGAGGAAATCGCCAGAGAATCTTCCTTGGACGCAGACAGCCGGTGACATCTCGACAGACTCATCCTGCCGACGCCTCTACTGAACATTCCCTCCAGATCTGTAATCGTATTGTATTTACTTGACCCGCTCTGTATTTTTATATGCAATTTAATTCTATATAAAATAACATCTATATATCAGATTGTTGTCAATAACTGGTTCTTATCCGTCTGAATCCAAATTGGGCCACGCCTGAACAGGTGGGCCCAGGCCCATACAACAATAATATCTAAAAAACCTTCTGAATGTGGGACTTTTAGCACTTGTGTTAAGCTGTGCTAAGGAGGATTGGAAAACCATTTTCCATCAAATTGGTGACCACCGACGTGAGGTGATCAGACAGAGACCAGCTTGACTTTCTGACCAGCATTCAGGAGACAGTGATTTAACAAACCCCGGGGAAACCATCAGAATAAGGTAACGCAGATAACCTTTTTAATAGAATAATCTGCAATTGGATATGACAAAATATTGTTAAATCTACTGAATTCATCAAATGCTGTAATTTTAAACCAAATTTAAGGAACAATACAGAAGCGGTCAGACACGTTTTAATTTCGTAAGGCTTCAGCCAAGGAGGTGTGAGGAAAATAGTTCCGATACCATAGTCCAAAATAGGTTGGAGTCCTATCGTTTAGTGTTATAGGTTAGAGTCCTATCGTTTAGTGTTATAGGTTAGAGTCCTATCGTTTAGTGTTATAGGTTGGAGTCCTATCGTTTAGTGTTATAGGTTAGAGTCCTATCGTTTAGTGTTATAGGTTAGAGTCCTATTGTTTAGTGTTATAGGTTGGAGTCCTATCGTTTAGTGTTATAGGTTGGAGTCCTATTGTTTAGTGTTATAGGTCTCTGAAGAGTTGTTTGCTGTGGAAAATTGTGTGGGGGGAGTTATTATTGGAGCGGTCTAGTTCCTGTTTGATGGGACACATACAGAGTTGGGATTATAACCCCCAGCGGCTTGGCGCGATAAAAGCTATTTTTTATCGTAGAAGCTTCCAGGCCGGACTTTTTATGTGTGTGTGACCAGTCAAGCAGTGAACTGATCACCCGTGGCAGATTGTGTGTTTTATTAGAGGGAGGACCGTGTATTTTGAGAGTGCTGTTTTCTAAAGGGAACTGCGGTGAGCTAAGTGTGAACACCGCCGTTCAACACTAGGCCGTTCATCACGTCACTGTCCTCTTGCACTTGCGTTTAGGTTTGTATATTGTTTTTAAGTTTTTATTCTACTTTTGCTGTCATGCTATGCTATGTTACTATTATGCCCTAGTGCCAGATAGGCCTAAATGTTTTGACTGATATAGTTTGTACAGCACTCTGTGCACTTGTGTTGGGAGGGGTGTTTTAGAAATAAACTTTTACTTACTTACTTACTAACACCCAGTCCTGTGGCGTAACAAGATTTAGCAGAGCATTTCATATGCACCAGAGAGGCGTAAATAAATTGTTAAATTAGCCACACACCTTGAGTTGTAAAGTAAGTGCTATCACATGGTGATCGAGATATTTCCATCGTAAAGTGATTTAAATTAGTTTCTCTAACCAAGACCGGGGTGTATAAAGAGTGTATAACTGTAAACACATATTATTTGTTTATTTGTTTATTTGTCAAAAGGGGGACGCCCCAATAGTTAAATAAAAGTAAAAAAAAAAAAAAAGGAAAGTCACTATTTCTGAAGCGGACCTGAGCAATAGTTTAATCAAATTAGACGAGATAGTAAAGAGAATATGTGCAAGGAACAAAAAAGAAAAACACCAACAGTGAACAGGAGGAACCAGAATTCTTTTCTGTGGAAAAGTATTGGGCCAACGCTGTAGAAATGGAAAAATTGAATATTTACTGAAGTGGGAGGGGTTTGCAGAGAGTTACAATACATGGGAACCAGAGGAAAACCTGAAATGCCCACAACTGATTTCAGAATTTATGGAGATTTCAGAATCTATGGAAATTTCAGAATTTACGGTGGAAATAGAGTAGTTTATATTAAGAAAGGGCAGCAAGGGAAAAGGGGGAGTTTACTGGGGTAAATAGGAAATTGAATGTAAACCGTTTGTGGAAGGAAATAGAGTAGAGGTGACGCGCGCAGCGCTCAACAGAAAGAAGCGGCTGCGGCGAGCGGTCGCAAGCGTGGTTCTTGTGGCACCTTTGATATAGTTTGTGACGGCCCAGGGCCTCTATAGTGCTGGAGCTTGGGTGTGCTGGGTATGTGTCTTCTGTCTGTCTTACAGAGCCTGGAGTGTCTGGTTGGCTGAGGCAGCAATCAGCTGGAGTTGGGAGCAGCTTGGCCACTGAGCCCAAACCCTACAAAGGCTCAGCCAGCCTGTCATTCTCTGGCTCCCCCTGCTCTGGCCTGTGCCTTTGTGTTGGGAGTCCATTTTGATTTGTACTTTAATTTAGGTTTATTACACATTTTTGATCTGTTGTATTTTGCACCATTTACTTTGTCTTTATATAAATAAAATTCCTTTTAGCATTTTGGAACCCCTGACTTGCTTCCCATTATTTATGGTCCTTGAGCTAGGCCATAACACGGGGGCTCGTCCAATTGTGAAGTAGCCTATAGTGTTAAATGTTTGTTTAGGCAACTTTTTGCAACTTTTTGTGTGGAGCGTAAAAAAAAAAAAAAAAAAAGTAAAGTAAAGGTGGGTTCGCTGCTATGTGAAAAAAAAAAAAAAAAAGCAGTGGAATTCCCTTTTGCGCTCTGTTTGGGAAGCATCAGAGGGGTAGAGGAATTGTTTTGATTTTTTGAAAATTATTTGGGGCCAGGGGATGGGATTAGTTAATTAATGTGTTTCTCTCTCTTTCTAAAATTAGTGACGGGATCAGAAGGTAAGTGTTGGCCTTGCTGTGCTGCATAAAGTGGTGAGTTATCCCTGCAGGCATAGCGCGTATCTCCTTTGGGGATTCGTGTGCGTTGTTAAAAGTAGTGTGGGGTGAAAACGGTTGGAGCATCCCACCCCCCACCCCCTACATCGGCTCGGGAGCGCATCCCTGGATATGAGGGGGTCGCAGTTTTCTGTTGCCTTTTCATTCCAGCGGGCTACCAAACGGATAGAGTTCCCTTCTCTATGCGAGCGCATAACAACCCATCGCCAGTAGCCCCTGAAGTGTTAGGGTTGAGTTGATGTTAGTGTTGATATTAAGCATAGAGGGATACTCATGTGTGGTGCGCGCAAGGGAGGTCAATACTGTACATTCTGTTTTCCGTAGGGCTGATTAGTGTGCTTATTCAATTATGGCATCCGTGAATGATTTCTTTGACAATCCATCAGAGGATTTTTTGGATCAGTGCAGAAGAGAACAGTTAGTTAAAATAGCCGAGCATTACAACATAGCGGTTGGTGATAAAAGCGTGAAGGAAAATGTAAAGGCAATTTTAAAAGCAAGTTTGTCTGAAATGAAAATTTTGAAAACATTACCGGCTACTGCTAGTGGGGATGGGGCTGGGGTTCAGGCCCCACATTCTGATTGGTCCTTAAACTTTGAGCAGCAGAAAGAGCTGTTAAAATTGCGTATGCAGTTGGAGAGGGAGCGAGAGGTGGAATTGGAAGGTTTAAGACAGCAGGCTGAGCTGGATAGGACTTTGGCAGTGGAGAAGCTAAAACAGGAAGTAGAAATGGCCAAGGTGCAAGTAGAAATGGAGAGGCTGCAGCTAATTAGGGATGGGAAATTGGATGAGAGTTCGCGGAGTAGTAATTCTGCGCAGAGCAGTGGTAATTCCCGTGACAGCCTGAATAGTTTACGTTTAGTGCCTAGGTTCCATGAGAAGGACGTCGACACTTTTTTCACTCTGTTTGAGCGCGTTGCAGAGGCGAGGGGCTGGGTTGACTCCGAGCGCGTAATTTTGTTGCAGTGTGTGTTGACTGGGCGTGCCCAGGAGGCATTTTCCTCAATGACTGCAAGTGACAGTCGTGATTACGAGAAAGTCAAAGCGGCTGTGCTCAAGGCGTATGAACTCGGGCCTGAGGCATATCGGCAAAGGTTTCGGGGTTGGAAACGGGGTCGTGAATCTCGTGATGTTCCCGACGCAGAGTTAGTCTGTCATTTCTGCAATAAAAAAGGTCATTGGAGGCGACAATGCGCTGCGTTCCATGCGCGTAATAGGAGCGGTGGAGACGTGAAGCCAGTGGCTTGTGCGGCACATATGTCCCATTTGGATAATCAGCCTAGTGGGAAACTTCCATCTGTTAAATCTAAGCCTGATTTAACTTCCTACTTACCTTTTATTTCTAAAGGACATGTGTCTCTGGTCGGTGATAAGGTAAAGATGCCAGTCACCATTTTACGCGATACAGGCGCGTTTGACTCATTTATTCTAATGTCAGCACTCCCGTTCTCCGAAGAAAGTGACACGGGCTCGTTCATGCCTGTGTTGGGCACGGGCATGTCTGTGTTTCATGTGCCCGTGCATAACCTTGTCCTGTATTCACAGTTGTTCAAAGGAGAGGTTAAAATGGCTGTGCGCCCGGCTCTGCCTATTGAGGGAGTGACTCTGATTTTGGGGAATGATGTGGCAGGGGGACGTGTGTGGGCCGACCAGCCTGATCCAGTGGTTGTCTCAGTACCACTTGGCAGCACTGGCCCGGATGAAAGTGAGAAACAGTTTCCAGAAGTGTTCAGGGCGTGCGCTGTGACGCGCGCAATGAGGGCTAATTTGGAGACTGTCAAAGCAAAAGTGGGGGACAAAGAATTATTGTCCGACTTCTCACTGTAACACACCCTTGTCTGTCTCACATAGTGAGCTCCTGCGCGAGCAAAGAGGGGACTCCACGCTGAAGGAGCTGTTCCAGTCTGTTCTGGCAACAGAGGAGGTGAAAAATCTGGCTCAAGCGATTTCATTCAAAACGAGGTGCTGGTAAGGAAGTGGGTGCCGCATGGTGCTGCGCGTCTCTCATGATGAGTCGGGACACATGGGTTCATTCCTTTGTATTTAATTTCTTTACTTTGGGGAAGGTGGGACGGTAGCCTAGTTTTCGCGGTTTTATTTCCTCAGTTTAGGTTTTGTTATGTTCTTGGTAGTTTAGGGTGGTGCCCGGTCAGACGACTGCAAGTTGGCCGTGCGTGTCCACTCTTTTGTTCTGTTTAGCCGTCCCACCTGACCTGGTTGTTGTTTTGGGGTTTTTGGGGGAATTTAAGAAAAACCTCTTTAGTTTCAAATAAATCAAACTTTTTTGTGCAAAAGACTCCTTGTCTCCTATATGTTATTGGCTTCCATGACGAGTCTTTATGGTGGCCGTAACAATACCAAACAAACCAATATTAAAGTAAATAATAAATAGAATAAAATAGTTCCCAAAAAGAAATAAACCACTGCGATGGGACGGGATGTTTGTATGATTTAGATTCACCTCATAAATGAGGTGAAAAGGGGGATTGATAGATTTAATAACTTATTCCACCCCTGTAGAGATCTATTTGATAACCCCTACCACCCTGTCCTGTAGTAGCCTAAACTACAGCCACAGCCTCCTCAAAACTCTTCAAACTCACATATTATTATATATTATATTCTATTGGTTTCTGTTATGTGACCAGCCAGCCTCCTCCGGTTGTAGGCTACTTTGTTCTGTTATTTCGTATATTTGTTTAGGCTGAAGTCCCCGGTAGTTATGTTTTCGTATGATCATGTTTAACCCTTTGTTTAGCTGGCTTCGACGGCCCATTTGCTACTTTGGTCATTTTCTTCATTTTTGGTTAAACTAAACATTTGAGTAATTGTGCAACCTGCCTGGGGTCCTAAATATGTTCTGGTCTTCGGTTGAGCCATATTTCATGTGTTGAAGACCGTAACAGTTTCAATGCACCAAATGGCTTCACCCCACATTATTAAATTGTCCCCTCCACAGATAGCGACAGGGTGTCTCACACCCCAGTTGACAGTTTCACACCCCAGTTAACAGGCATAGTTAAGAAAAGCACCATGGCAAACACATTTAGGGAAGTAGTTGACAGCCTACCAGACAGTAATAATCAACTTGCGGCCCGAGGACCATGCAGGCAGGGTACAGGGTGGCCCGCGGCCATACCATATGGTTTTATTGTGAATGAGAATCTGATTCACAATGATAACTAATGTGAAATAAAGTTTGGCTGAGCGCCAGTTAACTTGTCAAACACTGCTGTCCAACAGCCATAATTGGTTTCATTTCATTGGTTTTCATTATCATTATTCATTATTATTTTTGTTATTATTATCTTTATTATTGTTGTTGTTGTTATTCAGTATTCATTCTATTTGCTATTCATTCTAATTGCTTCAAGATGAAATTTGCCTAATTGCTGACAGACCCAAAAACTCTTTGCCCTGGTCAACCCACAAGGCCTCAGTCAACTGAAGTGCATGCTGAGAGGAGTATTTTGAAAGTTGTCGTTTAACACCTCCAGATAGAAAGAGTAACACCATTCTGTATGCAGACTCCCTGGTGGTCTAGTGGTTAGGATTCGGCGCTCTCACCGCCGAGGACCGGGTTCGGCTCATGGCCAATGCACCATGCTGTAAGGTCATGAACTGGTGTCTTTACACTGTTAGATTATCTCCAGTATTAATGTTTAATAAATTGCAACATATTGCCATAATTGTTTCTGTATTAACAAATCAAGCGATGTATGAATATTGTGTGCAATATGTGTCTTTCCTTTCAAACAGCAACAAACAAATGCAAATGTTTAGCATAGTGAATCATCTTAAATGATTAAAGCAGTATTTCTGAGTAATGTTAATAAAAGGCAAAATTTGCTGGCTAGCTTGTAGAAACTGTAAGGTCACATGTTTTTGAATCCAGGAGGCCTAAATGGGGTAACATTTAAGTTATGTGGAGGTTTGTTCAGAAACTTTAGTCAAAAGCCTGTTTATTCCCTATACCACCCTCTCTGAAGCATGAAGGACCAGTCGCAGAATGTTGCATGTGTGCTAAACAATGCTGAATAAGGGAATGTAAGGGGTATTTGTTTATCTGTTTATTTGTCTGTCTCTCTGTGTGTGTGTGTATGTGTGTGTGTGTGTGTGTGTGTGTGTGTCTGTCTGTCCGTCTGTGAATGCAGGGGAAGTGTTACATACAGTTTGAACTGTTTCTTTTTTGATAGAAGTATTTCCTGTCATAGAGTGTCTCCCCAAAAACGGAAATGTCCTTTTAAGGCAGCTAAATAAAATCCCCCATAAAGCAATATTCCAAGCAGACACAAAAAGCAGAAGTATCAACTGTTCAAGGAAAGCATATAAGACAGCTCAAAGAGGAAATCGCCAGAGAATCTTCCTTGGACGCAGACAGCCGGTGACATCTCGACAGACTCATCCTGCCGACGCCTCTACTGAACATTCCCTCCAGATCTGTAATCGTATTGTATTTACTTGACCCGCTCTGTATTTTTATATGCAATTTAATTCTATATAAAATAACATCTATATATCAGATTGTTGTCAATAACTGGTTCTTATCCGTCTGAATCCAAATTGGGCCACGCCTGAACAGGTGGGCCCAGGCCCATACAACAATAATATCTAAAAAACCTTCTGAATGTGGGACTTTTAGCACTTGTGTTAAGCTGTGCTAAGGAGGATTGGAAAACCATTTTCCATCACATGACTCGCTTCACGTTTCCTCTTGTCAGCTCTCCCTCTCAAGGGAGAGCTCTGTCACACTCAGGAAGGGAGGGGGAATGCACATGGATACGTCAAACGCGTCAAACCGCGTCAGACACACCCAACCCCAGCAGCCAACCCAAGCAGCTGGCGAAACATGGCCGCCTCCAGTGTGGCTGTTGACAGTTTCAAATTATAACAAAACAACCACTATTGCAATTTGCAATACATGTCCCGCAAGGTTTCTGAGATTAGGGGAAAGTCTGAGCTGGCGTTACGCTAAACCAAACATGGGGAGGAGGCAGCGGATTTGTTAGCTGTTGTCGTGGCTAACGTTAGCTAGCTGGTTGTGGCTACCTAGTTCAGCAGGCAGCGCTCCACAAGCTTGTTGTGACCAAAATCCCCGCATTTAAAGCACTTCATACTCCCAGAGCTGGCGTAAACCATAGAGAACCTCATGCATTACTCAAAATGAAACGTCCAGGGTTTGTGTCTCCAAAAGCAACTAACGCTAACGTCACATGCAAGGTAACGTGAAGCTAACGTAGCTAGCTGCGGGGCAGTCATGATCTATAAGGAAAACGAATGCGCACATTTACATAAAAGTCAACATCACTTAGTGTCTTTTCTTTAATCTAGAGCAGGGGTGCCCAAATTATTTCCCATGAAGGGCCAAAACTAAACGTTGTGGAATTACATTAAAATGTATTGTGTTTTATAGAAAATTAACATTCTAAATCTAAAATAACATTTCAATATAATAATCTACTTTTTATCTGTTTGGTAATTGTAATAATTTGCAATTGGTTATATATATTTAAAAAAACATCTGCATTTGTGGGGAGCTTAAACATGTAATCAGTAAACAGCCAGTTAAAAACAGTTGTATTTTCCACCTTTGTAATCAAGAGAGAAATTTGACTGAATTCACAACTTGAAAAATCCTCAAGGTACTTTGAAAATAAGTTTCGTAGTGGCGACGTATATTGTACTCTTTCAAAACAGCCACTCTGTCTGCAAATGAAACAAACCGCTGTTGAATTTACTTCGGGGGAAAAAATACTTGTCTTGCCACTCCATCCTAAACTTTCTTTTGTCAGTGTGCCACTGCTGTGATGATGATCTGTCCATCTTGCTGAGCTGGTGTAAAGCCAGTGAGCTCACCCCCCAACCAGGTGATTCAGCCAACCAATCAGGAGCAATCAATCCTCAGATAGCAATGCCTCACACACGTGTGATAGAGTCGGGGAGAGAGAATACCAGCTGCACAAAATTAACGTTAATCGTAGATAGAAGAGTCCCGACATCTCCATTCAGGCGCGGACTGCATAATCGGGCACGTCGGGGGTAAACAGCTCGCCTCGCGGACATCCTGTATCCACTGAACTCCATTTAATTTGTTTTGTTTTTTACAAACTGTTCATTTAGTGTTTTTTGCTTTTGCTTGTTTTAATTACCGAGTCAGTTTGTTTTGGAGGGACTAGTATAATCCGGCTTATGGTAGAAGCTTCACCGCTAGGACATAGCACGTGGGAGGGTCACACTATTCCAACGAGTTCCCCTCCCTCCGAACAGGTGCCCCCAACGACCAGAGGAGGCACCACATCAGCGACCAGGATATTGCATGTTTTGGTGTGGGGTTCATATATGAAGGAAACCCCCAGGGGGCACGGGAAGAACATGCAAACTCCACACAGAAAGGCCCTTTTGACGACCCCACCCGGGCAGTGGGCACTCGTGGACATGCGGACGGGCACGCACTCCTTCAGCGCTGAGCGTCCCAGGTGGGAATCGAACCCGGGACCTTCTAGCTGTGAGGCGACAGCGCTTATTTTTGTCTTTTAGTGTGTAATGCTCCCACACTGCGTTTTTCTGTTAGCCTGTCTTGCTAGTGCCATCTGAGCTCTGTTTGTTTCCTTTTATTTCCTAGTAGTAAAATTAGTAGTTTGGGTGAGGTGCGCCCTCTGCTGGACTGGGATAAATGTTAACAGTGTGAGCTCTGAAGATTTAAGTGATACATGTGTGACGTGGTGGTAAGGAATAAAGCAGACAACGCCACATTGGGAATTTCACCCAAGGAAGTACTTTTAACATGAGACCAAATACCCAAAGTATATGCACAGATTCAATACTAAGGAAGACAGAGACATGTTTCCAAATCAATGTTATTTATTGAAATTCAAGAGACTGGAAGGAGCTGAGGGGGGCGAAGAGGTTAGGCAATTCATACAGCAATAATGCCATAAACTAAACTATCGGGTCAATGGTACGAAATAATTTATTCAAAGACAATATATTATTTTGGTTTGCTACTTCCAGTGATAAAACTATGGCACGTACCAAGGCGATAAGATAGTGGAGTACTAAGTGGGTGAGGGCCGCTGGAGAAGGGGTCGACTAGGAGGGCAAATGCCCACAGGCAACCCGTTCTCACTCCGAGCGCGTAGCATATTGCCACTTTGTCCCGTCCTTTGTGGGTCGCTTGTTACTAACATGGTACCCTTAAGCGACCCATGAAACGACTTGGGCTTTCCGACTAAATTCAATGTAAACCCATGGAAGTCATCTTTGACGCTTATGGCAACTGCTCCCCCATTAGCCTAACTGCTCCCCCATTAGTCAACTGCTCCCCCATTAGGCTGGGTTCACACCGGCGACCCAAGCCTTGCCTATGCCTTGCCTTTACCCACGCTTTTAAATAGGCGTCCGTTTTAGTCAACGAGGCTGTGTACACCGGGCGCATCAACGTGAACCCTGCGTGTACCCACGCCTTGCCTGTGCCTTGCCGATTTTATCGTTTAGGCGTGAGTTCTATTTTCAAGCCGACTAGGCGCGTGCAGGCAGGCTTCTTCCGTCAAGCCATGAAAGAAAAACGCGACAATATCCGTGGGAAATGGCAAAGTCAACTGAATTTCAAAATAAAATAGAGTTAACAACAGTGTTGAGCAGAGAGAGAGAGATTGACGGGTGGCTATCACGTGGGGCTTTCTCCCTGTCTGCAAACAAATCTTCATGAGAGAGAATAGCGACCGAAGAAGCATGATGGACAATGTTGTTGTGCCAGCACACATTCTTGCAAGATTACCTCTCTAAAATGTCCGACTATAGTCAGACCTGGTTATACATATCCAGCATCAATAGAACATTAAATATATCAGATTTATTTTACCTAGGCTACCCATGATAATTCGGGACCACACGTGAAAAAATACAGTCGGGAGAGAAGAGAGGCGCTTGTGACTCGGCTCAGGTTCAGCGTGGAATAGGCGTCCAGTGTGATCGCAAAAGCGTGTAATAGGTTCACGCCCAGCTCAAGGTCTGCAGGCGTAGGCGTGGGTTGGCAAGGCAAGGCATAGGTTCTCTGTGTGAACTAAGCGTAAACCTAACCTCTCCCACCCCCCGCGCCTAAACCTAACCTCCCCCCAGACCCTAATGGGGGAGCCGTTGACTAATGGGGGAGCAGTTAGGCTAATGGGGGAGCAGTTGCCATAAGCGTCAAAGATGACTTCCATGGGTTTGCATTGAGTTTAGTCGGAAAGCCCAAGTCGTTTCATGGGTCGCTCAAGGGTACCATGTTAGTAACAAGTGACGCACAAGGGACGGGACAAAGCGTCAATATGCTACGTGCTCGGAGTGAGAATGTGTTGCCACAGGGGGGTGCAACACAAACACAGCAAATCTAACCACGGCAAAGGAAACTACAGCAAATGTAACCACAGCAAAATGTACGCTTACGAAGTGTTCAGCATGCAGTGAGGGGGCCGGACTAACCCCAAACAGGCGGCACTCAATTCACTACGGACTCACATATAACTCCTACAAGATAGGCCAAGTTAACACCAGTTGATGCAATACAATAATCAGTGGTAGCCCAAGTCACGCAGGACTAATAAAATACTAAAAATAATTAATACAAGGAAAACAGCAGCGTGGCAGTAGACTCAGCCCTCAGTCTTAATCTGTTTCACTACTGTAAGACTGAGAATATTACTATTTAAATCTTTGCATAACGTTAGGTGGTGCTGTTGGAAGCCTTGCATCGGAGAACCAATCATGAGTGCTGTGGGCGGGCCTGCTTTCTGGGGGCAGTTCTCATGCAGAACCGGTGTCTCGCAAAACATCGTCGCATTTGCGGAGAAACATATTAATCACTTAGAAACAAACATAACCTGTTAATAGGACGTGTTTCATCCAGCCCCGGCGGCTAGAGGTCTTTCCCTCAGCGATAAACCCGACTCCCGAGGCTAACGTTACAGAGCCTGCTGGCTGCTTTTGACTTCACACAAGTTCACAGTATCAAGCGGACCACTTCCGCGTAGGAAAAAATATTGTAAAAAAAAAACCACAGCTATAAATTTTGTTTGGAGCATATCAGCTTCATGCTCTGTGTTAGGACTATGATAAATGGCATTGCCGCTACCAAATAAAATTCTAATAATAAATGTCGGCGTGTCTGCTGCCGGCGGTTCTCGCCGGGCTCGAAGAGACAGTTTCTGACAGTGAAATTCCCAGACGTTTGGTGGCGCAGCTCACCAAACGTCTGGGAGCCGAGACTAGCGTGGCAGTGACCTATAAGGAAACATAATATTAGTAAGGTTCCATGCCAACCATACACTACATTTACCTCAGGTACCAAGTACCCTACTTACAAACTTTAACTGTCCTTTGTCATAATACCACCAGGTATCTCAGGGTGAGATCCGCGACTACACGAAAGGTGTCAGGAACGGCTACCAAAACAAGAGTTAAAATGATTAAACACAAAACACACTAAAGGGCCATGTAGCATGAGCTAGCTCCCTATACATACCTCAGTAGTATCTCACTGGGGGAGATCTGCTACTGGCCAATAAACAGATGACCAAGGAGGAAATCCAGATTCTACAAAGACAAGTTTTGGATTAAAACACAAAGCACCAAGGATCATGTAACATAGGCTAGCTCTATACAGTACATACCTTGAGGTGCACAGAGTGAACCACAAAACAACAAGGGGAACAGAGGCTCCGCAGGCAGAGGATGGCATGTCTGCAGCTACAAACTAGCTCCTATTTATACCCCTTGCACTGATTGAAAGATTGGAAAGTGGGAGGGCCAGTCACTACCATATATGGGGCCTACTGTGTGTGTGTGGGTGCAGTGAAGTAAATCAGTCATGGGACAGTGTTCCCTGCCACACATGTTTTCGGTCAAAACAGTTAATTTTAATCGTACATTATTAACGGCAGTTAATCGACTAACAGTTCATCGTTAACATCCCTAGATCAGTGATGTCACTCGAGCAACTGCTCTTATCGTGCGTTCCTTTATCACAAAATAACTGGGATGTGGAGGTTAAATGACGTCCCATCCATTTTGTTAGCGTTCCATTTGCAGAAAACTTGAGCTGGGAAGTTCACTGTTCACTGGTCAGATCCAGTTGCTAGCCAGGCTAGCCATTGTTAGCAATAACAGTTGATAAGGCATGCCGCGGCATTTTGCGCATACAAACACTGCAGCCTCATGTCCACACAGATAGAAGTTATGAGACACAAACAAGACTTTACTAAGATTATAAATGTTGTTGTTGCGTGGAGCAGCCATCTTGGATTTTTGAGGTCGGGGCTGCTGAGGCTCCCACGAGTTTGGAATGGGAAATACCAGTTCTGGTGAGGTCACCGTCCCAGCTCAAGACCTTTGAAACATGAGATTACCAGTTCCCAGTTATAAAGGAATGCATGATTATACGAATAATTGGGCAAAAGTTGGCACGGTGCACTATAGAGACACTGCATGAAATAGGCCATGCCCATCACAGGGGAAAGCTCTCCATTCACTAACATACACCACACCAGCGTCATTTTCCTTTAATTAAACATTGCTAAAAGCTGTTGTGTGGTGGGCTGCGCAGACAACAAATGTAAAAAAATCGCCACTTTTTTTGTACTCCCGAGCAAAACAAGGAAGCCATTGAAAATTGGCAAGAAGAAAAATGTGGATCTTGCTGTCAATGAAGTCAGTGTTCATCTTCCGTTTATATGATCTTTGTGTGCAACACGTGACATAGGAGAACACCAGGATTGGGGGGGGGGGGGGGTTGTTTCACCCCGTTTTGGGGCATGGTTTCTGAATGATGATGCGCTCCGCAGTGTCTCTATTGCTAAACTGCTAAACACTCAGGCAGTTGTGATGTCATCAGTGATGTCACTCGAGCATCTGTGATGTAGTATGAGCCGATGGCGCACAGTTGCACGGTGGCACCTAGGCGGGTGTCAGGCAGTGTCTGTCTGTCAGTCCAGAGTTTCCACCCTAGAAATCGAGCGTGTGTGTGGGACATCACTGATGACATCACAACTGCCTGAGTGACATCACAGATGACATCACTTCCGTCACAAATCATGGCTGAGAACTAAGAAGACTGGGTCTGCTCACTAACACATCCATAATCACCCCCGTATTGGGCGTCTAAACTTTAGTGAAGCAGTGGCTAATTAGCCTCAATTAAATTGTGCTCAAGACAGGCCAATTAAATTACCGTAAATTCCGGACTATAAGCCGCGGCTTTTTTCCCGTTTTTTGGCCCCTGCGGCTTATATAACGGTGCGTCTTATCTATGGATTTTTTCAGAAAAAAAAAAAAAAATACAAATAAAATCTCTCTTTTTTAGCACTCTTTCTAACTATAAATCCACTTCTGTTTTAATTTCCTCTCTTGCCCTCTTTTCACCACACCGCGGACACTGTGTGCACTGTAAAAATAAACAACGGTGGTGTTGTGTTATGTTGTTTTGTTGAAATGTTACGGTAATACGGTAAATGGGAGCTTCCTCAAACAGCCATCTCTTTCCCGACAATCCCCTCTGTGCGTGACCACTTACATATGGTAATTACGGTAAGCAAACGGCCACTCGGCCATCAACTCCCTCCCCCGACTACCAGGAGAAAATCACAAACTTCGGCGAATTCACACAAAGGAAGATCAAGGAATATTCCATCGAACCGGAGCAGATCATAAATATGGATGAAGTGCCTTTGACGTTCGACCTGCCACTCACTCGGACTGTTAACAAGAAGCGCCCTGGAGGATTCTTTGACCAAAAAAAAGCTTTGCTCGTTCTCGACAGCATGAGAACGAGCAGTAGAAGCAACACTCTCACTTACCATGGGGAAGGTACGCAGAAATTCACACGACGCAGCTTTCAAGTTGAAAGCAGTCAATCTCGCATTAAAAGAGGGAAACAGAGCAGCCGCGCGTAACCTGGGCATCGATAAGTCAATGGTGAGGCGTTGGACGGTGCAGCAGGAGGAACTGTCTCAGCACGGAATATTATAGGAGTGTGAAAACATCCACAATCACCAACGGGTTCCAAAACGCTGGACTGCTGCGGGATGAAGAGGATGACGCCGCCACAGCTGGCGCTGAGGGCCGTCAGAGGCTTCAGAGGCTGTTCGATGCCGACAGTGACGAAGAGGAGTTCGTTGGTTTTGAGTGACAATGAAGGAGAGAGGAGAGTGGTTGACGAAGCCACCCTGAACCTGTTCGTTTCCGACACTGAAGATGAGGACTTTGGTGGTTTCAGTACGCAGGAAGAAGAGGAAGACGAGGATTAGTGACTTGACTTCTCTGGTTACAGGTTTGCTGCACATATAGCCTATTGTTGTGTGATTTTGTCTGGGGATTAGTGACCTGACTTTTGTTTTGTTTTGTTGAAATGTTAATAAATGGGAGCTTCCCCAAACAGCCATCTCTTTCCCGACATTCCTCTCTGTGCACGAACCCTTTCATATGGTAATTAAACATCAAAACACCCGCGGCTTATAGACCGGTGCGGCTTATAGAAGAAAAAAATAGTCAATTTTGGTCCCGCGGCTTATAGACCGGTGCGTCTTATAGTCCGGAATTTACGGTAGTCAGGTGTAGATGATTAAATTGTAATGATCCTCATCGTCACATTAGTTCAGAAATCAGTTTCATTTCACACTGCTGATAGCCATATAGCTAAATGGATGTATGTGATTGTGATATTGCAGCTTATATGCATATAAGCTATATTTTGCAAAGAAGCTTTAGCTCTTCTGTCAAAGCAGAGCAGCCCTGGCCACATCTGAACGAGCTGTTCAGTATGAAAGACAACACAGACCAAGACAGGGACAGCTTAGGTAACACAGGTACTGTAACATGCTGGATGTGTGAAATGTATTAGGGTAAATCAATAAAATATGAAACATTTTTAAAGTAACGCAAATGTACTTATTTGTACGTTGTACAATGTATTTTCCATGCACTAGGTGCCCACAGCAGCGTGTTGCACACGCAACATTACATTAACACTTCTTTTTAGTCTTGCCAAAGAGTATTGAAGGCAAGAACAGCGCTGCCGCTATGTTGGCTTGTGGAAAGGGGAAAAAACGGCCTCCGAGCATGTACTTTTTTACTTTTACTTGAGTGAATGATTTGAATCAGTACTTCTACTTGTACCAGAGTCTTCTTTTACACAAGTAACTGTAGCCTACTTCTAAAGCATGTGTGTACTTTTCCCATCTCTGCTTGTAGGTCCCCTGCATCTCACCACCACTCTCTGGGGAATTTACAGGAAAGGAAACACCAGCGGTTCTGAACCTGGGGGTCATGAGATGTATCATGTCCTGTGATGGAGGTCACATGACATCAGTCTTCACTTTTAGTGGTTATCAGCCAAAAAGATTGAAAATCACTGAGCCACCAGGACCCTCCATGAGCTGAGATACATCATGTGTACAGTATGTGCCAGTGAATAAATTACTTAATTGTCCTTTGAGTTGAAAATAACCTCATTTTACCAGGAGGCAACAAGGATGGCAATAAATATGGAACAAGTGTCTAAGGAGCTGCGAAAAGCTTTAGAGGATTTGGCCGATGAGGAATTTAAAACGTTCCAGTGGTTCCTGCAGCAGGCTGACTTTCTGGGAGGCTTCCAAACTATCCCAAAGAGCCAACTGTCTCATGCAGACAGGCCGGACACAGTGGATTTGATGGTCCACACCTACGGTGAATACACTCTGGAGGTGGCCAAGAGGGTTTTGAGGAAGCTCAAGAGGAATGATCTGGTGCAGTCTTTGTCAAAAGGTAAGTCATGGGGAGATAAAAATGCAAACGGGTGACATATTGACAGATTGTATGGTTTATAATGGAGTCCATAAAGCCATGTGATCATAGCCAGAGTAACATAAAACAAAGCAATAATCATTACCAATGCAGGTGAGACATTATATTGTCTAACGAGTGACATGTTATAGACAAATACAATATTTACAGTAAATACTATCTGTCGTTAGCTAGGTGTTAGCCGTTAGCTGCTATGTTTGCTAACTAAGTGTTCACAAGGCTCAAAACGCTGGATAGTCACTTTTAACCAGTTTGAGTTACGCTCTTTCTATAAAGTCCATCAGCTTTGATATCTGTTGGCTGGTTTGTTGACAATGAGCGAGATTTTGGCTTCTAAAATAATGTTTTTCACAGAGATATGACTGGAACAGTATGGCTGCCACTTCTGTTTTATCGCAGACAAAGAGTATACACAAATCCTGCAAAGTCGCGTATGTAAACAAGCCGCCATTACTGCGGTGACCTACTGCGGTGGCTCCAGGGCGAAATACATGGCGCGCGCGTTTGAATGCAAGCTGTCCTCGAGTGTAGCCTTATATTTTTCTACATTTACATTTTTATTCAACGTTACTTTTGACAACAATGCCTAGGAAATCGGGAAGAAGCTGTGCAGTTCTATTTCATCTCTCATTCGGTGTCTCACCTATGGGAACGCCCTCGCGTGACCGACTTATGGAAGCTCCAATTGCACCACGTCTGCCAACCGGCAGACCAATCACCTTACAGGTGATACGGGACGGGCCGGCCCTCTATATTAGGCCGCGGAAGTCGCCCGGAACTTCATTCAAGCTCTCTTCCCCGTGAAGACCACTGCTCCTACAGTATACCAGCGTATCCTTACCAGAGTTTCACTCAACTGTCCACAGACGAGCCAGCTCGGTAGTCGAAGGACGTGTTATTCTGTTGGAATAAGCTGCCGTATTTTCACTGTCAATCTACGTCCGGGTGAGTCTTTGCCGACAAGCCCGTTCGTCTCTGTGTGTCTAGCTTAACCATCGAAAGTTAAAGCGGACTTTTACAAACAGCTTAACGAGTCGGATAGGCAGTATTAGCGCAAGCGTGCTGTAATACGGTCTCGGTATTAATGTTAGTCGGCTGACATTAGCGAAAGCGTGTTAGACCGTCTAAAAAGCTGTTGTTCCCCTGCCTAGCCGCTGCTACCAGGGTGAATATTGAGCGAACGGTTATCTGCAAAAAGTGTTGATAAACCTAGTAGTTTGAATTAACGTTGGTCGGCTGTCATTAGCGCAAGCGTGCCAGTTCGTCCAAACGTTGTTTACTAAACTTTCCTCTGCTAGCCGCTGCTAACAGGGGGAAATTAATTTAGCTTGCCTGCTAGTCGGGTTCACCAGCACAGGGGACCCGTCTATATTAGCGTGACTTGCCGCCTCAGACGTGTCAAGACTCAAGAGCTAACTGCTAGCTGCGGGCGTAGCTAAATAAAATAAAAATAAAAAGGGCGACCATGTCAACCAGCTCACTCCCCGAGGCCTCGGGCAGCAGAGCCAAGAAACAGCGTACAGAGGTGGGCATAGACACGGGGCCCCGTGCCTGCCCTACCGCGTGTGGCAACACGCTGGGCAAGAGGGATACACATCCCGTTTGCGTCGCTTGCATGGGCATTAAGCACGCACAGGAGTCTGTCATGGACCCCAGTAGCTGCAGTGACTGCATTACCATGCCCCCCAGAAACTTGCAGCGGCGTCTAAAGATTGCAGCGGCCTCAAAACCCGCTCCACGTCTTTCTGACACTGCAGCACAGCCGCTGGGGGAGGGGACCATAAGGCCTCTAGATTGGGAGATGGAGACATCTCAGTATGACTACCTCCTCGAGTCGGAAGGCGAACAGGAGGAGGAAGAGGGGCTCATTGATCAGCTCAGCAATGAGTCTGATGATGATAGCTTCCCCCCCCTTGGTGCACTTGACCCGCTCTCACGGGCGGACAGTGCAGCTAGCGGGGACATTCAGCAGGCTGCCTCTCTGCACGATGTTGACATACATGAGGTATGCAAGAGAGCAGCCACTAGACTGGAGATCGCCTGGCCTAGCACGCAGGCGAGCGAGAGCCAGGAGAAAGATCTTTACGATGGTAAAGTCCTACCCTCTCGCCCCGCTGCCACGAAACAACTTCTCCCTGCTGTCCCCGCGTGCGTTAAAGAAGTTGGACGTTTTTGGGATCAACCCCTGCGTCACAGAGTGCCTGTCAAGGGTTACTCAAACCTGGAGATGGCGAATGCGGAGGCTTTGGGGCTGTCAGAACCCCCACCAGTAGAGAGGGCTGTGGCTCACCACCTCAACCCCTCTCGGGCTACCTTGGCCAAGGCTAGCCCAGCCCTCCCAGGCAAAGCGGACCGCTTCACAGCGTCCATGTACCAGAAAGTGTACAGATCAGCAGGACAGTAATGTCAATGTTGTCACCCTGCTAGCAGCCTACCAAGCTGAGCTCTTCCAAGACATGGGGCTCATGCTGGATAAGGGTACTCCTGACATCGCTATCTGGAAGGAGATGTGTGTCGTCACCGACCTCATCCTCCGTGCATCCAGGGGAGCGGTGCAGGGCTGCGGCCGTGTCATGGGCCTGGCAGTGGCAGGAGAGAGAGCCCTCTGGCTTAATCTCACTAGCCTGCCAGACATGGACAAACAGGCCATAATGAACTCACCCTACGACCCGACCAAGGCTAGGGGTTTGTTTGGCGAAGCTGTCACGGCGATGCAACAAACGAGTGACATGAGGAAGCAGCAGGGAGAGGCACTGAACCTGTGTCTCCCCCGCAAAGCGGTCCCCTTCCCGCGACCCCCTGCCCGCGAGGGATTTGCGGCAGTGGCCGAGAAGGGACGCGGCGGCTATCCAAAGGGACCTAAACCCCAGACGGCGAGCACCCCACAGCCTCAACAGCGTGGGGGCCAGCAAAAGAGGTGGCCTAAGAAGTCCTTCGCTGCCGTGGCCGCTGCCACCAACAGCTCTGGTCCGGGCCGTCCTGCCCGTCCGCGGGACGTGAGCAAGAAGAGGCCGGCCTAACGGTGGTGGTGGAAGGGGAGGTAGATTCTCAGAGGTCAGCACTAGAGGAGTTACCTGCTCTGAGCCTCCCCGGGACAGACTGGCTTTCCCTGCCTTCCAAGAGGCGCAGAAGGGACGTTTCAAGCCTACAGTCGTCCCAAGGCGAACTGTTCGAGGGCCCGACGAGGTCAAGCTGCCGTTCCTGCAGTTACGCAAAAGCACATGTTCCCCCCGTGCTTCCCATTCAGTTGGGTACAGTGTCACAAAGCACTTTTCACAGTTTCACAGAAATAAAACTGAAACCACTGACGCATCCAGGCCCCCCAATAAGGCCGAGGGCGCAGTGGAACAAAAACTGTCAAAAAGAAAAAGTGGGGAGCGACCTGTGGCCGCCAGATGGCACAGTCGTTCCGTCTCTGGGCTTCAGCCCGCCAGGTCCTCTTGCTGTCATGGCAGAGGCGTGGCGCGCGTGCGCGGTTCATCCCTGGGTTCTGACCACTGTCACAAAGGGTTACAGGCTCCAGTTTGCGATGAAACCGCCCTCCTTCAATGGAGTGCAAGCCTCGGAGGTGACAGGGGAGGCGGCCCAGGCTCTAGAGGACGAAATCTCGTCTCTCCTAGACAAGGGCGCAGTGCGAATTGTACCGGAGGGGGAGAGAAATACAGGGTTTTACTCCCGTTATTTTCTCATCCCAAAGAAAGGAGGCTCGCTACGTCCTATCCTGGATTTGCGTATCCTCAACTTGCACCTCCGAAAGTACAAGTTCAGGATGCTCACGCACAACGTGCTGTTCTGCTCGATTCAACGGGGCGACTGGTTCACGTCAGTCGATTTGCAGGACGCTTATTTCCACATAAGCATCTGCCCGGGTCACAGGAAATTTCTGAGGTTCGCCTTCAGAGGCATAGCCTACGAATTTCAGACTCTACCGTTTGGGCTATCACTAGCTCCCAGAGTGTTCAGCAAATGTGTGGAGGCAGCCTTGAACCCGATGCGAGCCAAGGGCATCAGGGTGCTGGCCTATCTAGACGATTTCCTGCTATGCGCACCAAGCAAAGAGGAATCGGAGAGAGACACTCAGACACTTATGAACAGGCTAAACAGCTTGGGGTTCAGTGTCAATCACGCAAAGAGCGTGTTGTCTCCCACTCAAAATATTGTGTATTTAGGACTCGAGCTAAACACTGTTTTGTTTCGAGCTTTCCTGTCACAAGCACGAGTGGAAACTTTTCGCCAGCACCTGGCTCTGTTTCCTCGGAGGAGCCCAGTTTCATTACGGGTCTGCCTCCGCATGACGGGGCTCATGGCATCAGTCATTTCAGTAGTGCCTCAGGGTTTACTGAAAATGAGAGCTCTCCAGAGGTGGGTGTCCTCACTACGCCTAAACGTGCGTCATCACCTGAGGCGACTAGTGGAGGTTTCCCCGGAGTGCCTCACGGCCCTTCGTCCATGGCGGGACCTGGAGGTGTTTACCGCCGGTGTCCCCATGGGGACGATTGTGTTGAGAAAGACTGTGACGACAGACGCCTCACTCACAGGGTGGGGGGGAGTGTTCGAGGGCAGGGCCGTCAATGGGACATGGCCCCCCGAACTCCGTCGAGCTCACATAAATTTCTTGGAACTGTCAGCGGTCTTCCTAGCCCTGAAACGGTTCCTCCCCTTCTTGGGGAAGTGTCATGTGTTAGTCAGGTCAGACAACACGACAACGGTGGCATACATAAACAGGCAAGGGGGCACTCGCTCCCTGAAGTTGCACACGCTGGCCCAGAGCCTGATCATGTGGAGCAGCGAGCACCTGTTATCACTGCGAGCGATTCACCTCCCGGGTGTCCAGAACACCGGGGCGGATCTGCTCTCCAGGGGAAATCTCCTCTACGGAGAGTGGAGACTCAACCCCCAGGTATGCCACCAGATATGGGAGAGATTCGGTCAGGCATCCGTAGATCTCTTCGCATCGAAAGAAAACGCACAATGTCCGCTGTTCTTTTCCATGAGAGGCGGGGGTGCGTCACTGGGGATAGACGCGCTGGCCCAGCAGTGGCCAGACGTGTTGCTGTATGCTTTTCCCCCGATCAGTCTCATCTCCCCGGTGTTGCTCCGGGTGAGAGAGCAGCGGCTATCACTGATACTGATAACCCCATATTGGCCGAGCAGACCCTGGATACCGGAGTTGATACGTCTCCTCCGAGGGCAGCCATGGCCTCTGCCGTTACGCAGGGACTTAGTGTCCCAAGCAGACGGGCAGGTGTTTCATCCCCACATCGAGCGGCTGGCTCTATGGGCTTGGCCCGTGAAAGGATGAATTTGGAACAGTTGGGTCTCCCTCAAGCGGTGATCGAAACTATCCAGAGCGCTAGAGCGCCTTCTACGCGGTCATTGTATGGCAACAAGTGGCGCGTATTTGAGAAATGGTGTGAGGACAAATCGGTTACTCCGTTCCAGTGTTCTGTCCGGGAGCTGCTGTGCTTCTTGCAGGACTTAAAGGATGGGGGCAGAGCTTTCTCCACCATAAAAGTATATCTGGCCGCTATCTCTGCCTGTCACTTAGGCATAGGAGATATGCCGATTGGACAGCATAAACTTGTCAAGAAGTTTATGAAGGGAGCACGCTACTTACAACCAGTGCGTAAGCGTTTGGTTCCTTCTTGGGATTTGCCTACCATATTGGAGGCACTCTCTAGCCGGCCCTTTGAACCTTTGGAGAGTGTGGGGTTAAGGCTCCTCTCTCTTAAGACTATCCTTCTGCTGGCGTTAACTTCAACGAAGCGGATAAGTGAGTTGCACGCGCTATCCGTGCATGAGTCTTGCTTACGCTTCACCCCGGAATGGGGGAAGGTAGTGCTGCGCCCTAACCCGGCCTTCGTGCCTAAGGTTAGAGACTCGGCGTATAGCTGTGCCATGCTGGAGCTACAGGCTTTCCATCCTCCACCTTTCACAGGGGAGGAGGAGGCTCGGCTTAACCTGCTTTGTCCAGTCAGAGCGTTGCGCTTCTATGTGGACAGGTCTAGGGAATACAGGAAAAGCAACCAGCTTTTCGTGTCCTGGGGGCCCCCGCGTAAGGGGGGGCCCCTGACGTGCCAGCGTCTATCACACTGGGTGGTGGAGGCCATCGTCCTGGCTTACGAGAGCCGTGGACTGAGACCTCCTGAGGGCCTGCGGGCCCATTCCACCAGAGGCATGGCCACCTCATGGGCCCTTTTTCAAGGTGTCGCTGTGAGGGACATATGTGCTGCCGCCAGCTGGGCATCCCCACATACTTTTATGCGGTTCTACCGCCTGGACGTCACTGAGCCTTCGGTGGCTCATTCGGTCCTGAGTGTGGGGTCTGGCTAATTGTGTGCTGAAGTCCACAGGTTGGGATCGGGGATTCAACCTGTCACAGGTTATGGTCAGGTGGGCTTCGGAGCATGCAATCCGGGAGTGGGTTATATCTCCCATAGGTGAGACACCGAATGAGAGATGAAATAGAACGTAAGGTTACTTGACGTAACCCCGGTTCTATGAATCTCGAGTGAGGTGTCTCACAACTCTGCCCTTCTTGCGAAAGTTGTGGTACGTGGAAGAGAGCCTTATGGAATGAAGTTCCGGGCGACTTCCGCGGCCTAATATAGAGGGCCGGCCCGTCCCGTATCACCTGTAAGGTGATTGGTCTGCCGGTTGGCAGACGTGGTGCAATTGGAGCTTCCATAAGTCGGTCACGCGAGGGCATTCCCATAGGTGAGACACCTCACTCGAGATTCATAGAACCGGGGTTACGTCAAGTAACCTTACGTTATCAGCTGCCCCAACAGTAGGAAACAGTGGGAAACTTCAACTTTGGAAGAGAATAGAAATACACAAGCCTTTACTAGCGTTAGCTACATGAAGAGTGCCCCTGTCTGAAACCATAACGTTACATAAACATACAAATATAGATTCCCTGGACGTGCAGAGGACCGAGCTGTTCGCCAGAGGTGGATCAAGAATATTAACAGAAAGGACTTTGTTCCCAATAACAACAGCACTGTAGGTTTTGGTTAACAGTCGTAAATTGCTAACGTTATTTCACCTCATAATGAGTAGCATGCAGCTGCCTAGCCTAGGCTAACAGTGATATGACATGCGTTATATCAACATTATGATGGTTGTTGATGGACTGTGAATATCGGACAGGTCCTTTCAGAATGATGTGTTCATCATCTGGTAGAGTGTGCAATATTTGGCCAATCCATCCCGAGCTCAGGTCATTTTGACCCTCTATGAGAGACCTGTAGTTGGCATTCTGTTGCTCATCACAAGCCAGGCGATTAATAAAATACCTTGGAATGCCTATAAAAACACAAATTCGTATATTTATTTTTTATTTTTACTAATGTAATTGGTGTGCAATGATTACATGCAACTTGATTGTTTATGCTAGCTAGCTAGTCAGTAACGTTAACATTAGCATGTTTACACAATAACGTCACCTGAAATGCGGCTCGTTAAGTGGTATTTTTTCCGCTGTTTACAATTTGAATAATTACTATCCTTCCCCATCTATAATAAGGTCGTACCTTCATCAGTAACTGGGGGCCACTGTCTCACGTTATCAATCCAGCTCGACGCTGTTATCATTTGGTATAGCTTTACTGCAGTCTGCGGCCCCACTAGATGGCGGCCTACACAAATTGGCCGGTGGATTCATGTATACTGCAGACAAGATGAAAAGCTGCTCTGCTTCTTTTACAACAGCGCATGCAGGCATTATGTTGCAGTGGAACATGAGTGGAATTATCGTCGGTTCTTATCAATCTAAGCTCTTTGGCACAAAGGTGATGTTGCTTGTTACAGCGCGAGCACACATACGTTTTCATCGAACATCAACGTGAAACACGTAGAAAAAACTGATTTGAGGGAGCTTTAACATTGAAGCTGTCTGTAGCGCTAGATTCCCTGCCTACAGTACCAACACGAGGGTCGCAGGTTTGCAGGATCTCCCCAGCTATAGGCGCAATGGCGAGACAGATCTCAATTTTGTCGGAATGCCGGTATTTCGGAGTGCCGACATTTCGGAATGCCGAGGTGTCCCCCACTGCAAGCATCAGATCTGAAATGTAGGCTGCACCACAGAATGACAGACCATCACTATTTTGGGCAAAAGGCCACTAATTTATAGCCTATGTAGACACTAGGCAGGCACAAAGACCGATGGAAAAAAAAGTTTAGTCTAGTAGGAAGGAGGGGGTATCATGCACCCCCC
This sequence comes from Poromitra crassiceps, assembly GCF_964638095.1. Lineage (NCBI taxonomy): Eukaryota > Metazoa > Chordata > Actinopteri > Beryciformes > Melamphaidae > Poromitra > Poromitra crassiceps. The sequence continues at coordinate 43,179,097 of NC_139631.1, read as the reverse complement.
GGAAATATACTTCTAATCAGCATTTCTAGATTGGAAAAATTGTGTAAAAAATTATGAGCTATGTTAAAAAGTTGTGAAAATGTCCCACATACTGTATCACTTTTATGCAAATTAGTGCCACCATCACCAAAAAGTATATTTTCACTATATCTCAGCCAATATTGAAGATAACTGAACAAATATGGGCTAAACCCATGTTTTGAGGGTCAAGGATCATAATAAAACTAAAACCTGAAGTGGCCACATGTATCTGTGGCATATGCAAATTAGTGCTGCCATAATAAAAAATATAAGTTTTTTGTTCATCTACTAAATACCTCAGTCCAAAGTTCAACCCCTTCGCTGATGCCAACTGTGTATTTTGCTGGGTATTCAACCTCCAAAGAACAAGGTAAGAAGCTAACTCAGCTACACACCACACTACATCACAATACAGATGTGTAACAGGACACAATTCTACTACACAGTAAAAACGTGGTGATGAAGAGCTAGTAGTTAGCAGTGTTGGGGGTAACTCATTACAAAAGTAACATATTACATGTAATATATTACTTTTAGTAGTAACTCAGTAATATAACTTACTACTTATATTTCAGTAATATTATACCAGTTACCTTGTCAAGTAACTCAAGTTACAAATTTTATTAAATTAAAGCACATAGTTAAAAAAGATACAATCATTTCCTAATCAAACTGTGTGTTTAATGCAAATAACCACTATAGATGACAATAACAAAGGAAAAGAATAACATTTAGAATTTTTGATTGTTTTTACACTGACTTCAAGGTGGTTGAACTTATTCTTCAGGATGGTTCCGGGGCGGCAATGTCATTCTACTGCTGCTGCTGTTTTGGTAAAAGTAATGCAAAAGTAGTGTAATAAGTTACGAGTTACTCTACACAGAAAGTAATATTGTAAAGTAACGTATTACTTTCAAATGAAAGTAACTAGTAATATGTAGTATATTACATTTTCAAAGTAACTTGCCCAACACTGCTAGTTAGTACTACTAGCGAGCTAGTAAACATATTAAATCTAGCTAGAACCTAGTTTGTTGATGAATCTGGGTTCATCTCTTATCTCATAATAAGGGGTTACGCTTAGCGACCGCAAGGCACGCAAGCTAGAACTGACTGTGCAATATTTTTAGTCAGATTTAAAAGTCCAGATTTCATAACACGGTGCCTTTATTAATGATAGTTAAATTAGGTTCAGGAGCAGGGCCACGCCTCAACCACTTCTCTAACCACGCCTCTAACCACACCTCAATTACCTGGCAGGTTACCAGGGCCGTAGCTAGCTATGAGCACGGGGAGGTCCGGACCTCCCCTAATATTTCAGAGAACTTTTTTTTTTTTTTTTTTTAATAAAACAATCTGCATGGAAAAGCATGAAAAACACGGGATCGCTTTTATTTTGAAACGAAAGGCAGGTCAGGCAGGAAGTTATCTGACGCCGCGTCCGCGGTAACTTGATTCCGAGAGAGCAGCAGCATGGTGGTGAGTGATGACTGTCTGTCTGCCTGGCGAGATAATTGAAGGTGAGCGACCTGCGAGACAGTGAGCGAGTGAACGACAGACAGTGAGTGACACTGACAGATTTTTTAGCAACAACCAAGAAAGTAAGTGTCTAGTCTGTCTCTTAAGTAATGTTACCTGTGTGACACGTTGGGATGCTACTGGCTAATCATGCATGATGCCAATTGCCAAGCTCCCGAAGTCAGGTATGCAGGTGGCTATATGCATGGTTTCAGTTTCATGACCCAATAAGTAACAAAAAGAGGTGGTGTAAAGTTAAAAACAACATAATATATTTTATTTTATTTTTCAATCGTTCCTATCAGGAATAAATAAATGTCCCTCTGTATGTTTTTTTTATTATCGATGATGACTTTGTGTGTTGTGTACGGCTTGGGTTGTGTACCTGTGTTTGTAGGTGTCATTTTGATATGAATTTGGCTAAAACAGTTTGTGTTTGTTAGTTACAATTATGTTGACAGGAGAGCTGAGCAGGTGGTGACATGAAAGAGAATATACTGAATAATGACATCACAACAGTATAATCCTAATGTTGATTTAAAATGATATATTACTCTAAATATTGCTTAAAAAGGGAAAAAAAAAACTCAAATTTTTTTCGGCGGCGCCTCCCCTTGCTGGACCTCCCCTATTTCGGAACCCTGGCTACGGCCCTGCAGGTTACATATACCTGGTGAACCTGTCCTGCCCTGTTTGTCTCAGATGGTCTCAGTTCTCTCAACAGACAGACCATTCAGCATAGCTCAACACTTCTACACATCAGTAAACTTCGACAATCGCTGGAATCACCATGCAAAAACCAGACAAACTCACCGTGGATGCCGAGCGCAGATCAATCCTCTCCGGTAACGTTCATCAGAAAACAAAATGTGCGAGCTCAGAGCACGGGCACAATTCCAAACGGACATAGCAAGCTGTAACGTTCTGTGTTTGACTGAAACCTGGCTCTCACCTGAAACAGTGGATCATGCCATCACAATACCCGGTTTCAGCGTTCACAGGGGAGACAGAGACGCAGAACGATCCGGTAAGACGAAGGGCGGCGGTGTTTGTCTGATGGTAAACAAGAACTGGTGTGTCAATATCACTAACATTGGGACGTATTGCTCAGTAGACTTGGTGTACGTTATGCTTCAGTGCGTACCGCACTACAGTCCAAGGGAATTCACATCGATCACCCTCGCTGCAGTGTACATCCCCCCACAGGCAAATGGCACTAACAACGCACTCAGGGACAGGAGCTACACCAAGTTCTCTGTATATTCTGAACAACCTCTATATCTTCTATTCGAGCAATTCCTTCTACAGTCGCAGACTGAGCATCTCGGATCAAACCATTCAGGTTCATGGCCGCTGGTCATCTCAAGCATACCATTCCTATATCGGCAACAACGTCAATGATCTTTGTCAAGCTCACGCTCAACTCAGCTCTTTCTAAATCCAACTCTTTTGGGGGTCTGAAATCAGCTCGGACGTAAACACGCCTGAAAGCAATCCGCTCGGGCAGCTCATGCTGAGACGGAACCCCCAACGCTGAGTCTCTCTCTGCCCGGTCTTCAGTTTCTCCTCTCAGACCAGACAGATGTCAACGGACGACATCTCCATGCACCCTCACCTGCACCTCAACACATACACATTTCAATCTTCAACACATACACATTTCAATCTTCATTAAACTTCTAAACGATATATTGTTGTGGTGTGGTCCTTGCTAGTGAATGGTGATTTGGTGGAAGCAGACATTAAGCCTGCATGCCCAAAATAAAACAGAGTGTAGGTCCTGCAGCCCACAAATGCTGTCCAGCTACATGCATCCTTCATGTGCCATGTCTGATCATGGTCATTTTACACTCCTCACTAAAATCAAAGGAACTGCTACAGAAAAACTACAACAGCTTCATACAATCTGGACATGAGTCCCCATACCGTATGCAATAAGTGTGTGAGCAGATCCCTACAACTCTCCCCAATGACCTGGAAAGTGTTGGGTATCACCGCAACTGTTATCAGCACTTACAGGCAATCTTCATCTTCTGGTAGATGATACAGAACCAGAACCATCAACCTCACAGTGGCATTGCTCCCCCTGTAAATTGTCTTCAGGGGGTTCTGCTAGATTCATCTTTACACCAGAGTACATTTGTTGTGACAAAGTTGAGATCAAAGATGGTCATCGCAACACTGAGAAACCTGAATACTTCTCATCTTATAAGAACAACGAAAATGCATGGGAGCAAATTGAATCACGGGCCGATAAAATGGGTCTAGTTCGACTTCATAGGAAAGGCTATCTATGAGCCCCCTAGTCCAGGCATGGGCTGCTTGCCGCTGCTTCCGATATACCTGTTGAAGAACCAAATGTAGCACTCTTGCATCTTAAGCCATTTTCCCACATGTGTACCGGAAAATTACCTGTAAGTCAATATCGGACATTTCCCTTCACACTTCTCCTCTCGCATATGAGAATCTAGCAGCCAAATTGCCTGTATGTTGGGGGGCGGGGCGGCACTGCAGAGCGAGTGGGGAGTGACGGCAAAACTCTGAATGGTGAAATAAGTTTGCTTGTTTATCCGTTCACCTGCGTCGCGTTGAAGCACTTTATACAGACTGGCTTCGTTTGATGTGTCCGGGCTTGCCTTCGCTGTCGGCAACGTAAGCAAAATACTTCCACATTTCGCTTCGTGCATTTGCTTCTCTGTGTGCCTATCGGGCTGTGACTGAAGGAGGAGGAGGACTGTGGCCAGACAGCGAGCAGGCAGCAGAGAGGAGAGAGGCGAAAATCAGCACGCCCACACATGAAGCTGATATACTGCTCTTATTATCACAAGATCATTTCGCCAGTTTGCTTTAATGTGCGCGAATGATTAGATTATGCCCGCTGGAACATTAAGCAACGTGTGTACACCTCGCCCATGAGAGTGTCGCGGGAAATGACTGGACCCGTTCTACACTTGAGTCCGCTATCGCGCATACCGCTCTTCTGACTGGCTCGAAACTGGTGAAATCTCCGTGATGACGGGGTCGCGCTTATACCGGCACGACGACTTTCTCACATGCAGGCATTAGACCACGTTCCGGTCATTTAGCGGTACAAAGCGCATGTGGGAAAACGGCTTTAGTAGCATAGATAGACAGTGTCATTCTCTCCAGGGGGTGTGAATGATGAGCCATCAGGAAACTTTGGGCCAACACGAGTAAAATGTGTAATCGGTGAGAGAGTTTCTAGTGTCAACTTTCAGGCTACGCTGTTACGACTTGTTGATGCAGCATTCCGACCTTATTGCTCTCGAACCCAGTCTTGACCTCCTGCACCATTATTCCTCCCACACACTGTTGCTGTCGTGCACATTGATAGTGGTTTTATTCAAGTTATCCAACTCACAGTGGAATACGAGGTTGCCTTCTCCTGTCACAATTTTGTGTTAGGCTGAGACTTCATCTAGGACCTTGGCCAGGGGAGTTTCCCGCTCTAAGCCAAAATCGTAGCTCTCAGAGTGGCCAAGTCTGTCTAATATCATGGTGAACTGCCTGCTTCGGAACAAGTACCTGGCAGTCACACAGAGTAGAATGTGTTTGCGTAACTTCCATTTTCCCTCTGACACTGCCCGGCACAGGTCTTGCCAAATACCAGGAGAATACCAGACACTTCATACACTGAACGCTGCAGATGCTGCATTTGTCTCTACTTGCCAGCAATAACTGTGCTGAGGAACTGGATGAGGTCCTGGGGGTGGGAGATTTTCAAAAGTGAGCTCCATATCATTGGCTGTTGGCGGCCACGGTAGATCATTGGACTCTATGAAAGCCTGTTGGACATTCAGACAAAGTAGGAGAGCAACATTTTGGTACTTGTCTGTGCTTCCGGGAGTGTACGCTTGTGCAAGAGGATTAGAAATGCTGATATTCGAGCTGTATACAAGCCAGAAAGAAATGGCATCAGCTTTGTCATGATCATCCAGTTTGTGAAGTGGATATGCTCCTTGATTGGGTTATTCTGTAAGCATTTCAGTAGATTCTCAGAACGATAATCTCAGTTCCCGTACCCATTCAATTTCAGTTCTTTGACAAGAGTAATTGCAAGGAAGATAGCTGTGGGACCTAATTTTGCTGGACGACATAAGGTTGAATGTGTTCCAGTACCCAGATAAATGCTTTTTCATGGGCGGCTGACATGCAAGACTGCTCGTTATGCTTTGCTCCTTTTGGCTCTGCGAATCCCTGGAGCACCTGGACTAGCTACTAAGCACCTGGACTAGCTACTAGCCTGTAGCCCATACAACAAACGGAGCTAACCTCGCCCACGATGGCGGGCGGCACCGGGGTGGCTATAGCCTTGCTTGCCCTGGTCTTATTCCTAAACTTGTCATCTCTCACCACAACTGACTGCTCTGAAAGAAAACCTGGAAAACACATCGGCTTCGGGAAAGCGACGCTATACAGCATCATACCGTCCACACTCCACAACGACAGCAAGAACCACAACCGGGTCAGACGCAAACACTCCACCTTTAGAAAGGGAGGGGGGGTTTGTATATTTATTAAGCACAGGCTTAGATTTAAATTTTAGATCAGATATTGAGGTCAAAGAGATTGAGGCAGTATGGCTTGACATTCTTCTGCCTAAATCAAAGCCTTTACTGGTTGGTGGGATTTAGTTTGTAAATGCCTACAAACTACTCATCACGCTCACCCTTCTGCTCTCTGGGGACATCCACCAATGCCCTGGTCCAGCTGCTGTGAGCCCAGGTGGGTTCCCAGCGTCGCCGGCAGGACGCGCGACAGAGGAGATCCCCCACCTAGCGCCTTCGGCTAGCGGCCTGGCAGCAGCGACGTCACCCACACCAGCTGTCCAGCTGGCGTGGCAGCAAACATCCCCGACGGGACTAACGCCACCAGCCGAGCCGCCTACATCTCTGTGGGTCTGGCGTGCGGAGCAACTAACATCATCAGCCGAGCAGCTAACATCCCCAACGGAGCAGACAACGTTCCCCGGCGGGGCAGTCAGGGAACGTGTGCGAGCACTAGACGGGACCTCGGACCCGAAGGACTCCAGACGGGACAGCAGCGCGCCATTTGCCAGCGGGGTCGTGCCTACGGCTCCTTGCCCAGCAGCTGGTAAACAGCTTTCACCCCGGCATCGCTACAGGGTTGTGACGCCTTCCATCATCACATCCCTGGCTACTGTGGCAGCGACAATGGGTGTCCAGCCCGGGGCCATCGCTGATCAGCAGCCATCACCATCATCAGCGGTCTCGAGTCCACCAGCGGCAGCTCCCAACACGGCTGCCTCAACCACTGTTACCGAGGACAATACATCAATAAAGGACGATTCGTTTGAGCATTCGGAGCCCGAGGTAATGCTGTGCCATTTATTTTCTGCTAAAGGGCTTCACGTCCTACATCTCAACGTGAGAAGCCTTCTACCCAAAATCCATGAACTTCGTTTAATTACTGCTGAATGCAAACCGGACATTTTTATTCTTACAGAATGCTGGCTTGACAGCTCTATAATGGACAATGAAATTGAGCTGTTTAATCTGTGGTTAGAAAGGACAGAACCTTTAGAAAGGGAGGGGGGGTTTGTATATTTATTAAGCACAGGCTTAGATTTAATTTTTAGATCAGATATTGAGGTCAAAGAGATTGAGGCAGTATGGCTTGACATTCTTCTGCCTAAATCAAAGCCTTTACTGGTTGGTGGGATTTATCGGCCACCTGACCAATTACATTTTTATGATTTACTTGAGGTTCACTGTTCCGGGTATATCTCCAACACGGAGACAATAATTATGGGAGATCTGAATACTGACATGAACAGTAAAGGCACTACACTGTACAAGGCTTTTGACAGCTTCTGTAGACTTTCAGGGCTCTGCCAGCTGGTAAAAGAACCCACTAGAATCACGGACACCACAGCCACTGTGATTGATTTGATTCTAGTATCTGATAGTCAGAACATTCATAACAGTGGTGTTGTCAATCACAGTCTAAGTGACCACGAGTTTATTTATCTTACAAGGAAAATCAAAAGACCTTTATATAAGCAGCATAAATCCATGACTATGAGAAGTCTTAAACACTACAGGAAAGAGGAATTTATTGAAATTCTAAATCAAAATGAGCAATTCTCTAGTATATTAGAGTGTCAGGACGTAAACATAGCACTTCACATTTTTAATACAGCTTTTCTTTTATCCCTCGATAAAGTGGCTCCCATGAAAGAAGTTAGAATTAAACAGCGATCAGAAAAATGGATGAACGAGGAGATTCTAATGACTATAAGAGCAAGAAATGCCAGTTTTAAGACCTTTAAAAAAAATAAAGACCAGGGTAGCTTTAACAGCTTCAAGTCAATAAGAAACAAATTGAACAGGATGGTCACCAAGGCAAAAAATGACTTTTTTAGTGACAGTATCAGGGAGAGTAAAGACGATCCAAAGAAGCTCTGGAAATGTCTGAAAGAGGTTGGCTATAGCAACAAATCCAAACCCAAATCTAGCATTAGTCTTAAGATCGAGGGATCAGTGATCTCTAATAAAAAGGAGGTTGCTGATCATCTCAACTCTCACTTCTCCACTGTTGCACAGCAGTTGGTAGACAAACTCCCTCAGCCTACAGGTGCTTTTGGAGAGAAGCATGTGGATGACTTCTATGCACAAATGGATATTAAGCCAGACTCTTTTTTACTTTCCATGGTTTCTCAGGCTTCTGTTTTTACATTACTGAATGATTTAAACCCGTCTAAAGGCACAGGTCTAGACCTCCTTCCAGCCAGGTTCCTTAGAGACGCGGCTGAGGTAATTACTCCTTTTATTGCACATATTATTAATTTAAGTATCACAACAGGTATAGTCCCAATTGCTTTTAAAAAGGCAAGGGTGATCCCTCTTTTTAAAAAAGGGAGTAAACTAGATCCTAACAATTATAGACCGGTCTCCATTCTGTGTACCTTATCCAAGGTATTGGAAAGGCTCGTTCAAGAGCAGATAAATGACTTTATTTTAAAAAACAATATTTTATTTGAGTTTCAATCCGGTTTTAGGAAAGCCCATTCTACAGAAACCTGTCTTGTGTTTTTAACTGACTTAATCAGAAAGGAGGTTGATAGTGGTAAGTTTTGTGGCCTGGTTATGCTTGATCTGCAGAAAGCATTTGATACTGTAGACCATAGCATCCTGATCAAAAAGTTGAGAGCTATGGGTTTTGATGATGGGTCACTCAAGTGGGTTGCCTCTTACCTGGAGGATTGCACTCAAATGGTTGATGTAGGTGGGACACTGTCTGATGAAAGGGGAATGGGTTGGGGGGTGCCTCAAGGAAGCATCCTCGGTCCTTTGTTTTATTTACTTTTTATTAATGATTTCATATCTGCGGTAACCTGTAAGCTATTTTTGTATGCGGACGACTCCGTGGTCTCTCACAGGGACAATTCCGTGGTGGAGGACACTCTGGGTGTCGAGATGGAGAGAGCATGTGAGTGGCTCTCGAAAAACAGACTGTCCCTCCACACGGGTAAGTCGGAAGCCATCCTGTTTGCCAGCAAGATTAGACTAGCAAGGTCCCCTGGTTTTATTGTCAAAATAGGAGAATGTGTACTTAATGGCACCGAGAAGATTAAATACCTCGGATGTGTTCTTGACAATTGCCTCTTTGGGGAGCAGATGGCCTTGTCGGCCCTAACTAAAATTCCCCAAAAAACTAAGGAATTGCTATTGCTAGGAATTGCAGCTTTTTTAGATAGTTCTGTTCTATACATTTTAGCTGGAGCATTAGTACATTGTATTAGTAGTATTGTATTCTTCATTGCTAAATCGTAGACTTGCTGATTACCTTGAGAGGTCAGGCCTGCTCGTGGATGAGCAAAATGGATTTAGAAAAGCCAGAGCATGCATTGACCATATTTATGCAGTTACCTCCATGCAAGAATTAAGGAAAAAACATCCACTTTTGTTTGTTTTATTGATTTCCAGAAAGCATTTGATTGGATTAATAGAGATCTCCTTCAGTACAGGCTGCTAGATTCTGGAGTCAATGGGAAATTCTACCATGCCAGTAAGTCGCTCTATCAAGCACCTGTTGCCCGTGTCCAGGTTAATGAATACTCTACTGGATGGTTCCCTCAACAATTTGGGGTGAAGCAAGGAGATGTTATGTCTCCAACTTTATTTTCTATTTTTGTCAACGATTTAGCTCTTCAAATTAAAACATCCGGTAAGGGAATCAAGGTGGATGACCAGACCGTGGGCATATTACTGTACGCGGACGACATTGTCTTACTTGCTGAGCATGAAAATGACTTACAGTCCATGTTGTCCATTGTTGTTGAATGGTGCTGGAAATGGAGGCTGAGGGTGAATCAAGACAAAACACAAACTGTGCACTTTAGACCTGCACCAAGGCCTAGGAGTTCTTTTGTATTTAATTTTGGATCAATAGTATTAGCATATACCGATCAGTATAAATATCTGGGCTTGACACTGGATCAGCATATGACATTTAAGGAGGGAGTTAATGTCTTAGCTCAATCAGCGGGCAGAGCCCTGGGATCTGTATTGAACAAGGTTCAATATTGTGGTAATCTTGGTTTTCATACTTACACGCAACTGTATAATTCATGTGTTTGTCCTGTGTCGGATTATGCTTCTGGTGTTTGGGGTTCCCGGGAACACCTAAGCTGTAATACTGTGCATTATAGAGCTATCCGTTATTTTTTAGGAGTTCATAAATGCACATCAGTTCTGGCCATCAGTGGGGATATGGGATGGGAATCTCCAAACATCAGACATCACGGTCAAATGCTGCGATTATGGAACAGACTTGTGAGGATGTCTGATCAGAGACTGACCAAACAGATATTTAACTGGGACATTGCCCATAGACATCCCTGGACAACTGAACTTATGTCTTTATTCTATGCGAATGATTTATCATTTATTTTCCATAATAGATTAGTTTGTGACATCCGGGAGACCATGAGTAATATGTTCCTTTTGTATAAAGATAAATGGTCTGTTGACTTATGGTCTAAGCCTAAGTTAAGAACCCACCGTCTTATAAAAGACAGTTTTTCTGTAGAGCCTTATGTCAAGTTCCATCTGGACAGAAGAAAAAGGTCCTTGTGTGCACAGTTACGATCTGGAACGTTGCCCGTGGCACTGAAGACTGGTAGGTTTAATGCTACCCCTGAAGAAGACAGACTTTGTTCGCTCTGTGACCTGGGTGAAATTGAAAATGAGATTCATTTTCTATTCTATTGTACTGTCTATGATGAGGTAAGGGAGATACTGTTCAGTAAAATGTCCTCTATTTATGATGACTTTTTTGAGATGGACGATTATGAAAAACTTGAGTTGTGTTTTAAGAAAGGCACTTTCTTTATTGGAAACTTTCTTTCCCAGGCATGGGAGCTAAGGCAAAATGTTCTGTTCAGAAAATTATGTAATGATTTTGTTTTGCTGCTGTGGTGTATGTTGTTATGCTATGATTTAGTTTTATTACTGCGGCGTTGGCGTATGTTGTACTGTATAATGTATAATTTGTGTGTCTTGTAAGCCCATGAGGGCTGGGCACTGTCAAGTGCATGACACATTTAATAAAAATCAATCAATCAAATCAATCAATCAGTACAAAGTCACTTTGACTATGCTGCCACCTCCTGGTACACCGGTTTAACGCAGCGCCTAAGAGGCAGACTGCAGACCGCACAAAATAAACTTATCAGAGTGATTCTCAAGGTTCATCCTCGCACTCATCTCGTTGCTGAGCACTTTAAAAGACTCAACTGGTTAAAGTGTAACTTACCCCCAAAACACTTTTTTTCAGCTTTTAACCAATATGACTTTGGGGGTGGTGTGTGAAGAATTCTGGTCAAAATTTCCACATTTGAGACTAAACTGTTGCCATTCTATCATTTGTATCATTTTTCAGCAGCATAACTGGCATAAGTGCCCTCTATGGGTGGAACACTGCTTTTTTTTGCCCTCAAATGAATGGGAGATTTGGTACAACCTGACGTCACGTTGTCCCCAAAGACTATGGGATTTCAAGATAGTTACTCCCCTACTCCCCCTGTACCCTTTCCCGGCTCCTCACAACTCCAAGCCTATTCCCATGATGTCACAAGCATTTTCCTACCAATATGGTGCTACAATACACACAGCTCATTGGCTGTTTGTGTCACTTGACCTGTTAATCACCTGTTAATTGATTACAATCGCCTGTTATTTTCCTACCAACTCCTATGTAACACAATACTATCAATAAACGCCACTATAATCATAAAAGGAAGGAAATGGCATTGTGTTGCTGTAAATCAGGGGTGGCCAAACTACGGCCCACGGGCCAACTGCGGCCCGCTGCCCGTTTTTAAGTGGCCTGCCATGAATTTAGTAAAAAAACAAAACAAAACAAAAAAATTCTAAAAACGTTTTTCCGTTTTTCTGTTTCAAAGTTTAAAACGGAAAACGAAAACGAAAACGGGGGAAAAAACGGAAAAACAAAAACATTAAGAAAAAGAAACTGAAAAACAAAAACAAAAAAACTGATTCCCCCCATTTCGTTTTTTCAATTTAAAACCATTGAAAATGGGTTATACTTGGGCACCCTGACCTGGTCTATTTATTAAAAATATATATATATACTGAATTCATGTTTAATACTAATGTTATGTTAAATTATCTCTGTCTTAACCTGTTGGCACAGGAAAATAAAATTTGATAACATACAGAAATACGTAATAGGTGAGCGCATCATGTGTCATATATTTATTTAGGTAGAAATAACATTTTTGATGGCACAAGGGTTTTCTGGTCCAATTTTTTGTCGCGAAAACTGACGCGCTTAATAGTGTTTGGCCCGCGACTCCTTATATTTTTCTGTATGCGGCCCACAACCAAAAAAGTTTGGCCACCCCTGCTGTAAATCATTCCCAACCTTTTTCATACTAAGGAGCCCTAATTTAGTTCACATTGTGGCAATGGACTAGAGAGCTGCAAACCCGAGGGTACCCTCGCGGGGCCCTCGGGCCTGCCAATACGGGCCGAGGCCGGGCATGTTTTTTATTTATTTTTAATTAATAGGTCCGGACCGGGGTCGGGCCGTTTCAATAATTAAATTAAATAACGTTGTATTACTCGCTTGATTTTACACAGCAGAGCAGTCAGACAAAGAGGAGTGCACAGACACTCCCCCAGCCACACAGTCACACACAGACCCTTACGTGACGTTAGTCTGCCAGGACTCATGACATGTAGCTTTCCACTCAGTCAGCGACAGACAGCGTGCTGTCAGTATGTAAAAAACAACGAAACAAGCCGTGTGCCGCGTGTCCATCGGTGTACAGCGCAGACAGCTCCCGAACAGAGAGAGAGAGAGAGAGAAACAAGCCGTGTGTGCGTCCGTGTAGGCTACAGCAGCGGAGCGGACAGAGAGAGAGCGAGAGAGCGAGAGAGAGGCTGCAGGAGCACGCGCAGCAACTGAGGAACAGAGAGAGGGGGAGAGATGTGTCATTATATCGTAATATTGGCTTCGGGCCTCGCAACGGGCTCGGGCCAATTAATTTCATAACTCCTCCAGGCCGGATCGGGCACGGGTCTGCATGTCACGGGCCGCGGAGGGCTCGGGCCGAGATTTCAGGCCCGCGCAGCTCTCTACAATGGACCCCCATATGATGAGATTTGGTCTCTCAGATGCAAATCTGATGTAGTGTAGCCTATATGATTTTGTCCAGAATTCCATATATTAGGTTGAGAGACAACAGAGAATGCCTAACAGCCTAAAATGTATTTTCCTGCTTCACTTTCGACGGGGAGGACTCTGAGAAGGCATGGTGAAGTGACACTCACCTCGCTCCGACTTATAGGCTACTCAGCTCCTGCAGCCTCACTGACGCTGTGCCCCTGTCTGTGAAAAGCGTCCTGTCCAGTCGCACCTTCGCAAACAGATGCGGGATTCCCGCAATCCTGTACCCAATCTCAGACACTGATTGTGCAGAAAAATCGCACACCAGCTATTTCTGTCTGTGTTTGTTTGTTGTTGCTCCGTGGGGGTTACAGAGCGAGGGGAAGGAGGGAGGGTGAGAACGCTCTGCGCCCCGCTGCAGCTCTGCGCTCAAGAGGAAAACTTTTGCACAACTTTTGACAACAATCACGAAAAGGGGAGAAACGAAAATCAAAATAAGACCGGTAACACTTTATAATAAAACGTTCAGTAGTAAATCATTTATAAGCTATTAATTAATGATGAACTAATGATGAACTAATAATTTACAAAACATTTGTAAATGATTAATAAGTGCTATGTAAACATATTAAAAACGTGTTGTAAGTCATCTATAAACTTTCAGTAAATCATGAAATTATCATAAATAAAACGTTAGTAAATTGTTAATAATTAATCAATATTCTATCCAAAGTTTTTATATTCCAACCATTATCTCTATAAACATTTATTAATCATGAACAAATGATGAGCAAATCATTAGTAAATTATTTAAAAGTAATTAGTTGATACATTATAAATCACTTCTAAGTCAGTTTTTATATTGCAACTTCTGTTTATCAGTATCTCGCCACTTACACATTTGTTAATCATGAACAAATGATGAACAAATCTAAATGATCTGCATATAATTTGTGGATGTCTCATTAATTACTTGTAAGGTAGCGGTAACACTTTATAATAATGTTCAGTCGTAAGTCATTTATAAGCCTTTAGTTAATGATAAATTAATCACTTACAAAACATGAATATACATTGTAGAGGATTAATAAATGCTATGTTAACATATCACAAATGTGTTGTAAGACATCTATAAACTTTTAGTAAATGAAATGTTCCTCACTTGTTATAAATGATGTGTAAATCATTTACAATTAATTTACAAGGCTTTCTGCATCCCCTAAAGTGTAAACCATTCATGACATAAATGTGTTACATACAAGGGGGAAGGTCTCTCAAAATTCAAGCCAATGCGGAAGTGCACTTAAAATTGCATTATTTTGAATGGCCTGCAAGGGGCGGCCCATTGGTCTGTGGACTTTTGTTTTTTGATGCCTCATGTATGGCATTTTGGCCATTGCCATCTTGGCATCTCTCAACACAAGTCCAGGGGTTTCCCACAGAGCATGGCCTGCTATTGGTCCATGATCAGCAAGCTGTGTGATCAGTGGACAAGCGACCTGTCAATCGCGCCCCAAAACAGTCTGCAACTACAACTAAAGGCTCTTTCACACACAGATCATGCAAAATTGCAGTTCAGAAAGCCCGCAAAGCCGGCAGCCTCGCCACAGAAATTGCTTTCACACACAGGCCAGCAGGACCGCCACATTCCCGTCCCGCGGTGTGCTTTCAGGCGACATCCACCGCTCCCGGGTTGAAATGGGGCGTGAACCATTAGCGAGAGGAGCAGGGAAGCTTGCACTGTGTCAACACGGAGGATTTACTCCATCAACTGCGCTGTGATGTGCTCCTTTCTCTCTCTCTCCCCTCGCCTCTTCATACGCACATGCATGGTAACAAGGCTTTCAGTATTCATCTGATCGACTTTATGCATCACAGACACACCATCATGTAGCCTATTAGGTAGGCTACAAGGCTAATTCTTATCGTTTGGTTCCAGTTTTTTGTAAAGCAAATGATTCCCATCAAGTAGCCTAATTAGGGGCCGTTGTGAAAGACGACGCCCACATATCAAACAGCTGCAGTCTGCATAACGTTCGTCGGGGGAATAGTAGCCTATAGACTACTAGTAGTTTTTGTAAGGGAATGCACAGACTCAGAGCTGGTTTCGAGAGGGAATATCCTCAGACCAACTCGCCACAGACAGCTATAGTCCTCTGAAGCTTATTATTATATCCGTTAATTTTACCTACTAATGTCAACATCGTTTGAGCATGAAGCCTAACCTACTTACTAGGCACGGAGCATTCCTCCTGGCGTCCCTGCAGTCATGATTGTACTAGGCTATATCTAGTTGCTTGACAGGTTTTGACACGCGAGGACAGAGAAATTTGCGCATTCTTGGTTAATTGGCACGGGTCAACACTGTTAAAATGCTTTTTATGGTAATTTATTAGCCTACCCCCAACACCCCCCCCCCAATGACAACTTCAGTGCATTTTCTAATTTTGTTACATAAGTCACTTATTACATTTTCAACCAGAAAAAAGTGCAACCCCCGCATTATGTAATAATTTGCGCAATATGTAATAAATTGATTACAAAATGTGTAAAACGTTATTACATATTGCGTTCAGGCAATTTATTACATATTGCACATATTATTACATAATGCGTCGTTATTACATATTGAAAGTGAGGTTTTATTACATTTTGCGATTTAACCTTATGGACACAATTTAAGGGTGTTTTGTGCAACCAATTTTATTTTATGGACACCTTAACTCGGACTCTAAGGAACATCTTAACTTAAGATGCTTTGTGCAACCGGCACAGGTCTTCCAGACTAATTCCTGTGGTACTCTACTATAGCCTATTATTCGCAGGCCATCTAATGAAAACTGCTCGCAACTTTTAATTTCTAAAAGGTCTGTCTTCTTACATTGGATGATGCTAGTGGAGTAGTACTACTATCACTCAACATTGTGTGTGCTATAGACTATATACAGATCAGTGGCCAACACAATGGGGAAATTTATGAGGGCAGTCCTGAAATGTCATTCTCTCGAAAGGCCGGAGACTGTCAGACTGACAGTGACTGACAGTGACTGACAGACGCACGTCACTGTCCGGAAGT
This sequence comes from Poromitra crassiceps, assembly GCF_964638095.1. NCBI lineage: Eukaryota > Metazoa > Chordata > Actinopteri > Beryciformes > Melamphaidae > Poromitra > Poromitra crassiceps. Next base: position 43,162,803 of record NC_139631.1, on the reverse strand, counting down.
GAAGTCAGGTACATTGGCCTCAATTGAAAAATGAGCCGACTTCTCTCTCGGTCTGTGTCTTAAATAAACATTTTCCGAATGAGTTTATGGCCTGAATAAACAATTTCAAGTCTTTTTCATGCTCTCATGGGCTCCGTTTTCTAAATTATGGTCCCATTTTGAGTAAAAGAGGCGATAAAAAAGACAAATTTTTGGAGCGAGGTTTCCTTGATTGACACCAGCCAGTTGCCAAGGCAGGCTAGCTAGCTAGCAACGTAGCCATAGATTAAAAGTAAACTATCAGAAACAGCATTACCTTTATGATCTTTTAATGATGTTAGTAGACACACGTAACAGTATAGATCCCCGTTATGAGATCAGTTTATCAAAATAACACCTATATCAAAATCGGATTTTAGCGGACGGGCAGCGACCATACAAGCCGGGGCTAATAGAGCTGATCACCTGGACAGATTTTACGGCGAAAATATTTGATAAACTGGTCTGTGCAGCTCTGTGGTGATTAGCTAATGTTTTCATAGCATTGTGATTATGATTTAATGCATTATGGATGATAAATGTTGGTTTAACATAATGAAAACAATTCCCTACCATATAAATAATACATGTAAAGTGACGCTTCTGGGCAGTAGACCATTTGGCATTAACGTTATGTAATGTGACATGAGATCACCACATTTCAATAAATATAACGTTTTTGCACATTTGAATGCTGCTGGTCGTTTGTTTAATGCTGTATATATTGGACGTTTAAAGCTGATACACAATTGTGTTGAGGTAATTCCGCAAAACTCAGTTAAAAATATAACGTGTAACACTTGACACAATCAAATTCGATCAAACTTTTTCACGGCAATACTGTACAGTCCAGCGCACCATGTTATGGAAAAGGAACCATTGTTTGAATTATATCTAAATATATTTGCATGGTGTAGCATGTAATGCAATCTGTTAAGATACTATAAAGAAAGCTAGATGCTCTGTGGCACAGAAAGGCAGACAAGCTAGCAGCAGGGATCTTGTCACCCTGATTTCAGATAAACTCATCTGTCTAGCTAGCCAGACATGATTATGTATTACAGTATGTATTGATTACTGCTGAACATTTTTAATGAAGAATTAAATGAAATGTAATGCCATTTTAATGGCGAGTTGACACAGGTGAAACTAAATGTTGGATGGCTGTGTGTATTCACAGCACCACTCCCTGAAAGTGAAAGCCGGTCCCACTCTGGCTTCATATGGGATACCATTAAGGCATTTCTAACTTCCACCAAGCCTATCCAGGGCCACGTTCTGCTGTTCCTCCAACCATCAGACAGATGGCAGAGGAAACGAGAACTCAAGGTGTTTCTGCTGCCAGACAACATTCCTGTTATGGAGGTAACGCTCTCTGTCACATTCGGGGCTGAAACCCTATTGTTTTTGTGCTGGTTTATTATTATCATCATCGCTGTAACTTGTTTTTGTTGTTAGCTACCACCAGATGCAGTTGTAACTTGTTCTTGTTGCTAGCTACCACCAGATGCACTCTCGCTCTCTCTCCCCCTCGCTCACACATGAACGTGCTGCGTGTGCCGAGTAGGGCAAGTAACGTGCTGCTTGATTGACACACAGATAAGGAAGCTATATATTAGGAATACCTCACTCACGTCACATTGTTCACATTTTGCAATCTGGTGGAAGCATTTTTCAAACAAGTAGGCATCTCTCGCGCTAAGGGGTCCTCAATTCCTAGGCCCGCCCACTGCGTGGGCTCGCTAGCTCGGCCGCCACACGGCCTCCGCCGCCCTGCAGCTTGCCGAGCTGGCCCTGCAGCTCGAATATGGAGCTTGGTGCACGCAGGTGTGTGTGTGTGCCCCCTTATGACATCACTAATGACATAATCAGTCTTATGACATCACTGATGACATCATCAGTGATGTCACAATGCCTCCTTGTGTGTGTGTGTGTGTGTGTGTGTGTGTGTGTGTGTGTGTGTGTGTGTGTGTGTGTGTGTGTGTGTGTGTGTGTGAGACATCACTTCCGAGACAACCAGGACACAAAATTTAAACATTGCCAGATTCATATATATATACTGTAGGCTATATATATATATATATATATATATATATATATATATGTATATATACTGTATATATATATATATATACAGTATATATTTAAGCAATATCACACGAGAGGGAGTGCTGTTGTTGGCTAATATCGGCACTGCTGTGATTCGGTCGTAGGCACGAGGCCGCAGGCAACAAAGTGAAGCGCCAGTGCATTATTATGAAATATTGGCACTGGTAGGATCCCTGTTGTCCAATCAAATTGCCCGGCTGGAACTACCTGTTGTATAAATATATTTAGAACACGGCTCTCTTGAATACTCGATTCTGATTGGTCAATCAACAAGATTCATCGGTCATTATTTCTCGACAACCGACCGCTGCTCTGCCACACCTGGATTAATCAGTTGATAAGAGCCTTTTGTCCGCAGACGCTACTAATTAGGCCAACCAGTTGCAGCTGTGGTGTCTTGTGTGCCAATTACGAATGAAACCGCTTTGTGTTGAAAACGCTATTAAAAAATCTATTTGAATAAATATTTTTGTCAGATTATTGAATGATTTAGTTGTAGGCCGTGTTCTAAGCGGGATAATGTATACTGAGCCGGTGATTACTGGAAATAATGACCAGGTGAATGATTAAACCCTCCGCTGCGCGTCGGGCTCAATCATCCACCTGTCGGTCATTATTTCCACAGTAATCACCGGCTCAGTATACATTATCCCTTACTTAGAACACGGCTCTCTTGAATACTCGATTCTGATTGGTCAATCAACAAGATTCACCGGTCATTATTTCTCGACAACCGACCGCTGCTCTGCCACACCTGGATTAATCAGTTGATAAGAGCCTTTTGTCAGCAAGACACTACTAATTAGGCCAACCAGTTGCAGCTGTGGTGTCTTGTGTGCCAATTACGAATGAAACCGCTTTGTCGTTGAAAACGCCATTAAAAAATCAATTTGAATAATTATTTTTGTCAGATTATTGAATGATTTAGTTGTAGGCCGTGTTCTAAGCAGGATAATGTATACTGAGCCGGTGATTACTGGAAATAATGACCTTCAGGTGAATGATTAAGCCCTCCGCTGCGCGTCGGGCTCAATATCACCTGTCGGTCATTATTTCGCCAGTAAT